>NC_053491.1:302916372-303205232 GCF_905171775.1 Rana temporaria
GAAAAAAAAGGGGGGGGGGTTGCCATCCAGGGCCCTGGGGACCTCTGGGCCCTTTAATAAAAAAAATAAAAAAATAAAATAAATATATATATATATATATATATAAACACAAATAAACATTTATAAAAAATAAAAAAAGGGGGGTTTGCCACATGGGGCCCTGGGGACCTCTGAGCCCTTTAATAATTTTTTTTTTAATATATATTGAAACGGCTACCCACTGGTGTGAGGGTCTCAGCCGTTTGAGACGTCCTTTTCCCTGGCAAGCTGCGATATGCAGGTACCGCCGGTATATCCCATCGAACGCCCTTCCAAGAAACGAGACGTGCTACGTTTGAAGGGTCAAGTAGACTGACTTTATTTGGCATATTTCACCTGCTTTTATCTGGTTACAACTGTTACAAGAACAATGACATCTCCTTGAATTAATCACTTGGCCAGTTTCTAGCCGCTTCGGCACCTCACCCCACTTAACATTTCCTGGCCAGGCACATAGAATTCAATTAACCTTTAAAACAATTATCACTCACACATAATCCCCATCAGCATACACCTCACAGGGGGGCTGTTTACCTGCACACAAAAGAGGGTTCATTAGCTATGCGAAGGGTACATTAGCATTCAACAATGAAAAGAAACTTGTCCAATTAACCCTTTGAGCTCAGAATACACTGTGGTACATCCACTTGTGACAAGCCATGCAGTTCCTTGTAGTCCCCCTGCACGAAGATTATAACTGTCTCTGCAGCATGCATGTGTCCGTTACACTACTCCCCCTTTGTGGAACACTCCGGCAGACCCGGATTGATCCTTTTCGGATCAACTTGGGGATGTCCGGTCTGCTGTTAGGGTAAAAGTTCCGTTTGCCTGGACAGTCCGTCGGCCTTCCCATTGGCTTACCAGGTCGGTAGCTGATGGTGACGGTGAATAATAGAATTCAGTTCTGGAACAGTCACTTGCTTTGCTCTCTCAATGGCTCCCAAAACCTGTTGCTGATGCTCTTGGGACAGATACGGCACCACCTGGATGCAAATCCCATTTAATCTTTTGACAATTTCCGTCTGTTTGTGCATTTCAATGTTCAAGCCACGGGACATCTCATAATACATGACATAGTGTCGTTGCATCTCTGATTTCTCACTGGCCAACTTGTCACATTCCCATTTTAGACTGTGATATTGTGCCGGATCTACAGTACATGTCGGGGAAGGTAGTCTTACCCGGTTCTCAGCAGCAAGCGGGTTGATTCCAGCAACGCGGGTGGTCACGGGACAAGCAGCAGCAGGTGTAGGTAAATAAGCCGAAGTCAGAGGGCCAATGTCGTTGCCCAGCACCACCTCGGCAGGTAGGTTGTCCATGATACCAACTGTGGTCTTTCCTGACCCGGCTCCCCAGTCTAAGTGCACCCGGGTGGTGGGTACGCGAAATACAGCACCCCCTGCGACCCGGACGGCAACTGTGCGAGTGGACACGTTCTCTGGCTTTACCAGATGTTTTTGAATCAGAGTGATAGTAGTCCCGGAATCTCTTAAGCCTTGTGCTACTTGTCCATTCACCCGTACCTCCTAACGGTGATGCTGACGGTTATCCGGAGAGGCCGCTTGTATTGGGTCCGCCTCATACCAAATTCCCAGACATTCCTCCGGGCCCCCCTCGGTCTCCAGGCAGTGGGCCGCAGAGGGACGTGATGGAGTGACCTCTGTGCTGGGTGTTGTGCGTCTCCAATTGTTATTTGTAGCTCTCAAAGGGCAATAACGAGCAATATGTCCCGTGTCGCTGCAGTGATGGCACGTCACCCTAGGCGGATCCCGGGGGTAGTTGCTAGGCCCCTGAGGATGTGGTGGAACTGGAGCCGGAAACTCTGGGCGCGGGGTGACGGTTGGAGTACGCGGTTCTACCTTATGAGCCAGCCGTGTAGTACCCTGGCTTACTTTCCTTGTTTCCGCGTACTCATCTGCTAGCCGAGCCGCCTCGTTTAAGTTAGCGGGACGGCGATCTCGTACCCAGTCTTGTATGTTTGCGGCCAGGTCTTGGAAGAAATGTTCCATTAGGAACAGCTGCAATACTTCCTCCCCGGTGTTGGCCTTGCACCCTTGGACCCAAAGGGATGCCATCCTTTGTAACTGGTTGGCCCATTCCATGTGGGAGTCCACAGCCATCTTCTTGGACTCCCGGAAGCGCCGGCGGTAGGCTTCTGGCGTTACGGCATATCGGGTTAGCAACGCCTTTTTAACTTGCTGATATTGTAAAATATCCTCTGGAGCGAGAGCCCGAAAGGCTTCATTGGCTTTGCCCGACAATTTCCCCGACAAAATAGTGACCCATTGGTCTGGTGGTACCTGGTGTAGTGAGCACTGCCTCTCAAAGTCCGCCAAATATCCATCGATTTCCTCCTCACTTTCTACAAAAGCTTTAAATGCAGTGAACGGTATTTTCTTTCCTGTAGCAGCAGGTGGGGGGGTAGGAACTGCAGGTGTAATGGGCTGTCTCGCTCTTACCAGTTCCAGTTCTTGTCCCCTCTTCGTTTGTATTTCTTCCCTTGCTTCCCGGAACAGCTGGTTGATTAGTTCCGCAGACGTTTCTGGATACAAGGATAATCTCCGCTGTACAATCCCAGTAATTACATCTTCTTTGCTGACAGGTGCAAGGGGCTCCGTTCCTTTCATAGATCCATCCATTTCGTCCAGCTCCAGCAGGTCAGCTATCAGCTCTCTCCGTGGTCTGTTGCTGGCGCTCCTACCACGACTCTCCAATAGATCTTTTAGTGTGGATCTTTTCAGCCTGGCGTACTGCGACTCCATTCAGCACTTGCTCTTTGGATAAAAGGATCATCCCACCGCTGCCAACCAATGAAACGGCTACCCACTGGTGTGAGGGTCTCAGCCATTTGAGACGTCCTTTTCCCTGGCAAGCTGCGATATGCAGGTACCGCCGGTATATCCCATCGAACGCCCTTCCAAGAAACGAGACGTGCTACGTTTGAAGGGTCAAGTAGACTGACTTTATTTGGCATATTTCACCTGCTTATATCTGGTTACAACTGTTACAAGAACAATGACATCTCCTTGAATTAATCACTTGGCCAGTTTCTAGCCGCTTCGGCACCTCACCCCACTTAACATTTCCTGGCCAGGCACATAGAATTCAATTAACCTTTAAAACAATTATCACTCACACATAATCCCCATCAGCATACACCTCACAGGGGGGCTGTTTACCTGCACACAAAAGAGGGTTCATTAGCTATGCGAAGGGTACATTAGCATTCAACAATGAAAAGAAACTTGTCCAGTTAACCCTTTGAGCTCAGAATACACTGTGGTACATCCACTTGTGACAAGCCATGCAGTTCCTTGTAGTCCCCCTGCACGAAGATTATAACTGTCTCTGCAGCATGCATGTGTCCGTTACATATATATATATATATATATATATATATATATATATATATATATATATATATATATATAAAACATTTTAAAAAAAGGGGGGTTGTCATCCGGAGCCCTGGGGATCTCTGGGCCCCCGTACCCCTAAAAAAAAAAATTGTCCCTTTAAAAAAATAAAAAATAAATAAATAAAAAAAAGGGGGGGTTGCCATCCGGGGCCCTGGGGGCCTTCGAGCCCCTGGGGACCTCCGGACCTCAAAAAAAATGGCCCTTTAATAGAAAAAATATATATTAATTTTTATTTTTTTATTTTTTATAAAAAATAAATAAAAAAAGGGGAGTTGCCACCTGGGGCCCTGTAGACCTCCGGGCCCCTGGGGACCTCCGGACCCCTAAAAAAAAGGAGAGGAGAGAATGACTTGGTGTTATCTGATCGGACAGGCTGGGGGGTGGTTTGAGTGAGGGGGTGTGATAGAAGGGCACACACACAAGAGTACGTTTTTCTCTTTCTCTCCCCTCTTGACGCCGGCCACATAATGCTGGTTCATAATGGGAGCTCTAGGCACACTGCTGACCAGCTGATTTTACAGATGTGATGTATATCTTTGAATTTCTCTAGTATATGTATGACGTTGTAATGTGCGACATCGGACTATCCCTATTTCCTTGGGAATAAACACAATGTTCATTTTACCAGCAGCAGTGCGCGTGTGTGTGTCTTAATAGGCGTAGACCAATGAATCCATTTATGCAGTAGATAGAGGGAACCTGTGAATATCTCTTGAGCTCATTAGTTTAGATTATATTGAATAGCCTTGTAAAGTACAGCACTTTCTACACCAGGACAATGAAGATGTGCTTAACCACTTAAAGAATGTTTACTTAAACAAGAATGAAACAGTTATTTTGCAAACATAAATGACAGATCACAGATTTCTGCAAAAGAGAGGCAAAGCAACACAACCTATTAAATGCTGTTTACTCACTATAATCAATTACCATATAAGGCAGGCCGATATGAGTAGGTGTGCAGTGGAGAAAATCCCCAACACCATAACACCAGTATTGAGATCCTTCTCCACCTATGCCCAAACACACACACCAGAAATTAACAAACAACTAAAACAGTGTAAAACAATCACATCAAGTGCTTAAAGCTTGTTTTACTAAATGGCTCCCTCTAGAGGACAGTCCATTGTAACCATATATGGTGAACTTGAACAATAGTCTCTAAATGATGACTGTTCCAGATTGTCTCAGTCCTTCTTCAAACTAGCTTTGTTATTGCACTTAATTGTAATCCAAGATAAAAAGAGTAGTGACTGTGAGAATATGAGATGTTAGTAAAAGAACCACTACTTCCATCAATCCGCTGTAGGCCGCAAGCCTCTCAGTCACTCATGCAAACCTCCTGTTGGCAGTTGAAAGGTGTGTCCAGAGAGAGCTAACCGCGGCCTAGCTTGTCCCTTTTATCTGGTCGCCCAGCATGCTGTGCGGCGGCGCGTTGCATCCTGGTAACACAGTGGCATTGTGGGTTTGTAGTCCTCAAATAACTTTAAGGCAATAGAGTCACTTTCTCATAAAACTACCCATCGCACAATGCACCATAGTTCAATTCTAAACCTAGAAAATAAACATTTTAACAACACTCAGTGGTCACCAGAGGAAGCCAGCCCTTTACCAAATAAACAATACATAACACTTCAGTAGCTATCTTCTGGCTACATCTAGGAGCATACAGGATCTACAATGTGTGAGTGAAGAATTGTAAATGTGTAGTAGCACACGTTACACACAGGATCTACCACCTTGACAATTCAGTGTCCTCACAGAGATATACAGAGGACAGTGTAGCAGGTGTACTGCTTGGAAGCATTAAAGCCCCATTGTATAAAGTAGGAAGTGATAATTACTGAGGGGACATCCAGGAAGCTGGCTGTTTCCTTATTAGCAGAGCTGGCGAAGAGAACAGGAACACACACACAGGCCAAATGAAAAGGTAAACAATTTTATAGTCCTCCACTGGCTATTTGCTTCCTGTTTCGTCCATGAAATTGAATGCAGTGGCTCCACCGACAACTAACCAGAAGCTGCCCTCCGCTCGCGAGCCCCTCCCAGCGCTCCACCCTCCACCTCTGCACTGTCACATTGACACTGCTCTGCTCACATAGGCTGCTGCCGGGTGTACCAAGATGGTCACCGCTCCAGAGCTAGGCTGAAGCCGCAGCCTTTCCTATGGTCGAGGCAGCGGAGCTCAATCCGCGGATCGTGTGGTGTGCCGATCCAAACATGTTGACCCGTTCGGGTCACGGATCAATGACGGTCCGTTGCATGCATACATACATAGTGGTGTATTTAGGTTTGGTGCTGCCCTAGGCCTGACTAAACTCATGCACCCCCTAATTTAAATATGACTCACCCCTTCCTGTCAAGGCCATACCCCTTCCTGTTTAAGACCCACCCTATCATCTATAAACCACACCCCTTCCTATTTAGGCTCCACCTTTTCCTCTTTGAGCTCCACCTCGTCCTCTCTGTACATTAAAAGTGGGTACCAAGTACCTAATTGTATATTTTGTTGTTTTGTATACCATTTAAAATGCTGTATCTATTATTTTAGATAATAATAATCGTCAAATAAAATAATGAAAAGTGTCAATTAAACTATTTTTACAAAGCTCAGTCAAGTATACTATATGGATCACAGCTGCTGTAATTGGTTGAATTAGCACGTGGTCAGTCCACGTGAGTAGTAACACCATACCAAGGTTTCAGCCGCTATTACTGGACATTCATACACCATTTGCACCATTCATACAAGACAGTGCCACTGTACATATCAACACATCCTGTCTTTTATAGTACTTACTCCAAGAACATCCATACACACCACACTATTACCCACGATAAGTGCCAGCGCCGCTTCAGCAAATGCCTGGCCACCGGGGGCTGCATATGTGCAGGAGGCGGCCGCGGGACTTGGGTTAGACAGGTTGGGGGACTTTTTCTCATGCGGGGGATGGCTTTGGGGTGTGTGAGCTGTGCGGCCACACAGGGCGCCATGGGCAACAGGGGCACCGTGCGGCCATCATAGCTCGCAGAATGTGAGCAGTGTAGGCAGTGCTGTATTCTGGCCCAGGCCTTCCGCCCCCCCCCCCCAAAGAACATGTCGCCCTCCTCCCGACTTCCGCACACAGGGCCACTATCAGGGGAGTACTGCTTTGAAAAACAGTGGCTCGCGCCATGTGCGGAGGGGGCCAGGAAGCAGTTTATGCTGTGGCCAATTATGGGGAGGGAAAAGCGGGCAGGAAGCTGGGCAGCGGCGCAGCAAATCCAATTGGAGCCGCTCTCTCACTTCTCCCTTCAGCTTACAGGAAGGGGGCATAGGGGGAGATACAGACAGCCCGCAGCTCTCCTGTCCCTGTCACAGCGCCGCTGCCGAGTTCTCTGGCAAATAGTGCAGCGTTGCTGTGACAGGGAGAGGAGAGCTGCGGGCTGTCTGTATCTCCCCCGCCACCCCCCTACCCTTCCTGTAAGCCGAAGAGAGAGAGAGAGAGAGAGCGGCTCGCTGCACCGCCACCCAGCTTTCTGCCCGCTGTTTTTCTCCTCATGATTGGCCACAGCAGAGGGACAATCAGACGACTCTGGGGGCATCATGGGAAATGTAGTTACTGCAGAGTTCCGGCCTCAGTGTGTCCATAGACACCAAGCTACAGCCCCCATCATCCAAGCACTCTGCTGGAGGTGAGAGAGGGCGTGTAAGAAGAGGAGCAAAAGAGAATACTGTGCTAGGGGAAACCAGAGAGTGAGCCACACTGTACCCCTGTTACTCGCACCACCAGAGAGCCACACTGTACCCCGCACCACCAGAGAGCCGTACTGTACCCTGCACCACCAGATAGCCACGCTGTACCCCGCACCACCAGAGAGCCACGCTGTACCCGCACCACCAGAGAGCCACGCTGTACCCCGCACCACCAGAGAGCCACACTGTACCCCACACCACCAGAGAGCCACACTGTACCCCACACCACCAGAGAGCCACGCTGTACCCCACACCACCAGAGAGCCACGCTGTACCCTGCACCACCAGAGAGCCACGCTGTACCCGCACCACCAGAGAGAGAGCCACGCTGTACCCACACCACCAGAGAGGGAGAAAGACCGAGCCACTGCCAGGATACAGATATGCTACACTACTGACTAGAGTCCCCCCGGGCAACCCAGAGTGTGGAAACGTCCAGCCAGAGGGATCACTGTTGCAATTTCGTTGGATCTGGTAAGAGGGCCCGTTGGCCATTATCCATTACTGTTCCCAGGGACTGAGCCATTAGGAAGTGCCTAGCCTGCTATTCTCTAGGCCTTATTGACTGCCACAACATCCCTCTCTGTCCTCTTTCCATGGCATCCTTCTCCCACAGTGTCCCTCTGTCCTCTTCCCACAGCATCCCTCTGTCCTCTTCCTACGGCGTCCTCTTCCCACGGCATGCCTCTGTCCTTCACCCCACGGCGGCCCTCTGTCCTTCACCCCACGGCGGCCCTCTGTCCTTCACCCCACGGCGGCCCTCTGTCCTTCACCCACGGCGTCCCTCTGTCCTCTTCCCACGGCGTCCCTCTGTCCTCTTCCCACGGCGTCCCTCTGTCCTCTTCCCACGGCGTCCCTCTGTCCTCTTCCCACGGCGTCCCTCTGTCCTCTTCCCACGGCGTCCCTCTGTCCTTCTCCCTGACCCCTGCATTATGACGCTTAGGCTTGCCACCTGTCCGGGGTCCACCTGAATAGCTCAGGTTTTGAATCATGTGTCTGGATTTCAGTCTGCCTAAAACCCAGACACGTTATTCAGATCGGACTGTGGCTTCCCAAGTAACCGAGACAGTCATATACAAATCTGTTGCCACCTGTTAAAATTGGCCACACCAACTGTTTTCCGCTGCGTACTAAGCATGCCGCATTATTTCTCTCCTCCAGGTCTTTAAAATCTTATAGAGTATAGCACCAAATAAATTGCCATGCGCAGTTAAAGTGTTCGGGTTTGGCTTGATGAAAAGGTGGCAACCCTAGCCTGTGGGCGCCACAGGATTAACTCGCACAGGGCGCCTGAACACCTAAGGCCGGCCCTGGGCCTAGGCCGAAACACAGCTTTTCTCTCCTTTTTTTGTATACATATATTTTTGATATAGATTGTGTTTCTTCCACTTCCTGTGATTTTTCAATATTCTCCCCTTCTTACACATCATCTTCAGAGTCAGACAGATCCTCATCTTGTAAGTGGGGCAATGTGGATTTTCTTACGCCCCGGGCATATTCCTCTTCCTTCTTAAGCAGTTTCTAAACATTCTCATTCGCAACATCAAAAAGGGTTTTCACAGACAGCGAAATTTACAAAAAAACAAGCAGCTGCTGCAAGCACTTGCGTGGACATTTCATCAGTTACTTGGACTCTAAGGCCCCATACACACGAGAGTATTTATCCGCGGATACGGTCCAGCGGACCGTTTCCGCGGATAAATCCTCTCGAGGATTTCAGCAGATTTTAATGCGATGGAGTGTACTCACCATCGCATTGAAATCCACGCCGAAATCCTCTGGCGATGACGTGTCGCGCCGTCGCCGCGATTATGACGCGGCGACGTGCGCGACGCTGTCATATAAGGAATTCCACGCATGCGTTGAATCATTGCGACGCATGCGGGGGATCCCTTCGGACGGATGGATTCGGTGAGTCTGTACAGACCAGCGGATCCATCCGTTGGGATGGATTCCAGCAGATGGATTTGTTCTGCATGTCAGCGAATATCCGATCTGCTGGAATCCATCCCAGGGGAGATATATCCGCGGATAAAGATCCGCTGGCGTGTACACACCATAGGATCTATCCGCTGGAAACCCATTTGCTGGGATTTATCTGCGGATGGATTCTATGGTGTGTATGGGGCCTAAGGCCCCGTACACACGAGAGGATCCATCCGCTGGAATTGATCCGCGGACCGGCTCCAGCAGATAGATCCCCTGGTGTGTACAATCCAGCGGATCTGTTTCCGCGGATTTTTATCCCCTGGGATGGATTTCCAGCGGATACAAATTTTAAGACACGCTTTAAAATCTATCCGCTTGAATCCATCCCAACGGATTGATCCGCTGGTCTGTACAGACTCACCGGATCAATCCGTCCGAATGAATCCCCCGCATGCGTCGTAATGATTCGACGCATGCGTGGAATTACTTATATGACAGCGTCGCGCACGTCGGCGACGGCGCGACACGTCATCGCGATGGGATTTCGGCATGGATTTCGATCCGATGGTGAGTACACTCCATCGGATCAAAATCCTCGGGAAATCTTCGAGAGGATTTATCCGCGGAAACGGTCCGGTGGACCGTATCCGCGGATAAATCCTCTCGTGTGTACTAGGCCTTAGAATGAATGAAGCAAAACTCTGTCACGTCCCCTTTCATTTTCTGTGGAATTGTGGCACGGCCTTGGTAGCTAGTGTTATGTTTAACCACTTCAGCCCTGGAAGGTTTTACCCACTTACTAGTTATGGCGGCAATCCGTGATTTTTAGTGGGACTATAAAATTGTGTTGGATAAATCTGACCCTATGTGACACTTTTTGGGCACAGCATATGTACGATAGGTAGTCTGGAAGTGGTTAAAGACCTCAAGGTGGCCAAGTAGAGAGTAGATCAAAGAGGGCAGGGACATAGACATGGTGTCATTCTGGAGGATTTTAGTATGTTCCGCTATGCAAAAGGCAGCAATAGATCATGCAATGATGTAAGCTTTTTCCATTTAACTAGGGAACAATGGGGATTGGCCAAACGACCCCCTGTTTGGTTCGCACCAGAACTGTCGAACATCGGGAAAGTTTGGACCCAAATAAAGAACCCTATTAAAGTCTATGGCAGGGCTCAAAATCCTGAGCTACTAGCCAGGCCTTAAAGACGTACTCGCCACCAGTTCGCCAGCCCAACCCCTACCATGCCCGCCCCTAATCCAGCCCCTAGACACGCCCCCATAAATTATCTCATGAAATGACACTTAAATGTTTTATGCAGAATTAAGGTATAAAAATAAATATTAACAACAACTTTATCTGTGCCCAAAAATGCAGCCTGCCCATGTCTACCAATACAGCATGTGTCCCTAGTGCAGCCACATGTCCCCAGTGCAGCCACGGGTCCCCAATGCAGCAAAATGTCCCCAATGCAGCAAAATGTCCCCAGTGGAGCCAGTGTCCCCATTGCAGCCAGTGTCCCCATAGCAGCCAGTGTCCCCATAGCAGCCAGTGTCCCCATAGCAGCGACCCGAATGTGAAAAATCAAAATGCCCATTTTGAAGGCTCATATGCAAGTAATTGGGCATTCAATTGTTATGGGCAGGCCCGGACTGGGACAAAAAATAGGCATTTAATGATGGGATGTGAGGTTCCAGCACCTTGTACCTCTGAACCCCTTTACATTACACAGCAACCTGCACCTCTGGACCCCTTTACATTACACAGCAACCTGCACCTCTGGGCCCCTTTACATTACAAAGCACCCTGCACCTATGGACCCCTTTACATTACACAGCACCCTGCACCTCTGGACCCCTTTACATTACACAGCACCCTGCACCTCTGGACCCCTTTACATTACACAGCACCCTGCACCTCTGGACCCCTTTACATTACATAGCACCCACAGTTTGTTACACAGACACCCCCCTAACAGTTCTGGACCCCCTGCATGTTACACAGACCTCACTGTAGTGTAGTGTTCAGACCCCTCCCAACAGTACAGACCCCCTCCCTACAGTGCAGACCCCCTCCCTACAGTGCAGACCCCCCCCTATATTACAGACCCCCTTTACAATACAGACCCCCCTCTACAATAATACAGAACCCCCCTTCAATACACACCCCCCTACATTTCATACCCCCCTACAATACAGAACCCTCCTACATTTCAGACCCCTACACTACAGAACCCCCTAAATTACAGACCCCCCCTACAATACAGAACCCTTCCTACATTTTAGACCCCCCTACATTACAGACCCCCTACAATACAGAACCCCCCATAATAAAGAAACCCCCTCTACATTTCAGACTACCCCTACAATACAGAAACCCTCCTACAATACAGACCCCCCTTCAGACCCATAATGTACCTCAGATCGGAGGAGGAGGAGGCGGCTTCACTCTGCTCTGCTGTGTGACTGATCAGATCAGATCATCAGAGCCACCATGCCAGAGAGAAGGCGATCATTGTGAGTCCCGGCCCCCCTGATGTGCCGATGGGTGTCACTGTCACTCGAGTGCGGCTCCGACTCGCAGCTGAGAGTGCACCGGGGGAGACATGACATGGGGCCCGCGGGCCGCCGCCGCGGGCCACCGCGGCCCACCGGGCATATGCTCAGTATGCCCTATGGCCAGTCCGGGCCTGCAGAACCCCCCCTACATTACAGACCCCCCCCTACAATACAAAACCCACCTACAATACAGAACTCCCCCCCTACATTACAGACCCCTCTACAATACAGAACCCCCTTACATTTCAGACCACCCCTACAATACAGAACCCCCCATACAATACAGAGCCCCCCTTCAGACCCATAATGTACCTCAGATCAGCACGGGACTGCATGTCGGGTCCCTGTAGTGATAAGTCCTCATCACTACAGTCCCCTCCCCCTGTGTAGACATAAAGGAGGAGGGGGAGGCGGCTTCACTCTGCTCGGCTGTGTGAGACAGCCGAGACTGATCAGATCATCAGAGCAGCGGCCACCGTGCCAGAGAGAAGGGGATCGTTGCGGGTCCCGGCCCCCTGATGTGCCGACTGGTGTCACTGTCACTCGAGTGTGGCTCCTGCTCGCAGCTGAGAGTGCACTGGGGGGAGACGTGACATGCGGCCTACCGCGGCCCACCGGACATATGCCTGCTATGCCCTATGGCCAGTCCGGGCCTGGACCGTAACCCTATAGAGGCAATCTTGATGAAAGCAAGAATAGGCCTTGCTGTAAAAATTGTAATGATATGTGTGACGGGAGAGTCAGTGGACCATAGAATCCTTTGGAAAGGTTGGGAAACCCTTGTTTCAGCTCCCCATGCACCTCCTATGTCTTAGTTACCATGTGTCCACTAGTAACACAGGGTAACTGAAAAAAAAAAAAAAAAACTTGGATTACTTAAAATGGGACAGTAATACGTATCCACAATATCTCCCCGGATATACAGTATATATAGACCAGGGGTACTGAATTAAAATTCACGGGGGTCCAGTCGGAAGAAAATTCTTCCAGCGGAGGTCCGAATGCCAAATTGGTGCTATGACGCCACATGATATCCTCCACTTGACAACCTCCCATCACAGCGCCCCACCACCACCACACACATGCACACACCTTTATGACCCACACACATCGCACTTTTTTTTCATTCAACTTTATTGAAATGTAAAAATACCTTTTATTAATTTTTATGCACCACAGTTCAATTGCGGTGCATAGAAACAGAATGCATTTTGCAACACACTGCTCAGTACGCAGGGGCGCTGTTGCAGTGTGAACAGGACACATAGAAAACAATTGTTTTCTATTGCCCTTGCAGAGACTGACGCATCACAGACCCCCCCCCCCATCACAGACTGACCGCCCAAATCACAGACCCCTCATTACAGCATAATCCCCCCCCATCACAGACTGACCTGACCCATCACAGACTGACCTGACCCATCACAGACTGACCTGACCCATCACAGACTGGTCCTGACCCATCACAGACTGGTCCCCCAAATCCCCAACCCCCTATTACAGACTGACCCCCCCAAATCACAGACCCCCTATCACAGACTGACCCCCCCCATCACAGACTGACGTGACCCATCACAGACCCCCATCACAGACTGACCCCCCCACATCACAGACCCCCTATCACAGACTGACCCCCCCATCACAAACTGGTCCTGACACATCAGACTCCCCATCACAGACTGACCCCCCCAAATCACAGACCCCCTATCACAGACTGACCTGACTCATCACAGACTGACCACCCATCACAAACTGGTCCTGCTGACCCATAACAGACCCCTAGAACAGACTGACCCCCAAATCACAGACCCCTTATCACAGACTGACCCCCCCAAATCACAAACTGGTTCTCACCCATCACAGACCCCCTATCACAGGCTGACCCCCCCCCTCATATCACAAACTGGTCCTGACCCATCACAGGCCCCCTATAACAGACTGACCCCCCCAAATGACAAACTGGTTCTGACCCATCACAGACCACCCCTATCACAGGCTGACCTCCCCCCCATCACAAACTGGTCCTGACCCATAACAGACTTACCCCCAAATCACAGACCCCCTATCACAGACTGACCCCCCCCCCATCACAGACGGGTCCTGACACATCAGACTCCCCATCACAGACCTCCCCTGTCCTGTCCTGTCCTACATTGCATTGCATTGCACTCCCCCCTCCCCACAGAACCCTACCTTAATCACACAGGAAATGAAGCATGGCCGCTCTGAACAATGGGCGGGACTTTGCCCATTAAAAGTGAGTGATTTATTGCTGGGACCGCCCCCGCTGCCTAGCAACCAATCACCCACTTTTTAACTTAAAAAGTCCCGCCCTTTGTCCAGAGCAGTCGCGCTCCGCTCCGTGTCCTGTGTGATTAAGACAGGCAGTGTGGGGAGGGGGGAGTGCAGCGATGTGAGAGAACTTGAGAAGGCACGGACCTGCCGCACCTGCCGCACCTGGCGAGCGAGCCGGTGACAGAGGACACACGGGAAACTACTTGGCGGGGCTGCGGTCCGGATAGAATGGCCACTGGGGCCGGAACCGGACCGCGGTCCGCCATTTAGTGATGCCCGATATAGACTATTCTTGGTTTGTTTGATTCTGAATTCAACATGTTAATTGAAAGAGCTGATCACATTGGCTTCTGTACAATGTAGGAGACAGGCTGACTCCTACTGGAGCTTCTGCTATTGTGAGAAGGTGTCCTGTATTTATACTAGATAACGTATAATCTACTGTGTGAAGCTCGGTGACAAGAAGTCTGACCTGAAGTGAAATCCTGATTAATCATACACAGAGTCACATCGACTGCTTTAAGGGATTAGTTAATTAGCTCATGTTAATTTATGTTTCTGGTTGCAGGTGTATTGTTAGAGTAATATGAGCAGGAGGGGGGAACCTCCTCTTCAACTGTATATAAGACTGTATTCTTGTTCTAATAAACAGTTCATGGTGAGCAACCAAACAAGTATTGTCTTGGTTGTGGTTGTCAGCGGTTGGAATATCTGATATCTATATTCATACTAAAAAAGGAAGCGGTATATGACGGAAGCACTCAAGCGGAGTGTAGAACCTTCTGTTACAATATGCACCTGTGAAACGTGTGCGTAAAAATTGGTCTTTGGGTGTTAATTGGGCTCATGAAACCTACACCAAGAAAATTTTTCCAGATGAAATCAACACCCACAACACTAGGCAGCCTAGAAGTTCTGCAGAGATTCCACATCCCAAAAACACTTAATTGGCGTCATCGGCATCATAGCTTCATAGCTAATCCAGGACTGATTTATTTTGATAAAAATCAGCCGGTCCATGGAGTCTGTGGACAGACGCGTTATATGATCAGTAACAAAACCTCCAGCAGCACTGAATGCCCATTCAGAAAGTACGCTGGATGCAGGGCAGCCCAGCAGCTCAATAGCATACTGGGCAAGTTCTGGTCAGTGGTCTATTCTCATGGCCCAGTAAGCCAGTTGATCGTCACCTGGAAAGCTCTCTATTTCTGTTTTCGCCCCTAGATAATCGTCCACCATGTAATGCAGACGCTGCCGATGGGATGTGGAAGCTAACAGCCCTGGACTCTGGCGAGGACTAAAAAATAATCACTTAGGCGGCTTCCTTCTCCACCGCTCCTATCTGGACCAACAGAAGCCTCAATACTATGGTTTTCCACAACAATGTAACCTACCAGTTGGGAAAGGCGTTCAATAAACTTCACTTTACGGTGTCTTCATGAGATTTCATCTTCTGCACGCTCTGTGGGGACAGGATGAGTTCTGAAACTTTCCCTTTATGACATCATCATCATTTCCTCCATCCTCATTACCACTGGAGACAACTTGACAATACGCTGCGGCTGGGGGAACATGACTGCCAATTTGTTTACCAGTGTTCTCCCCTCTCTGTAGGCTCATGTTCCTGATCAATATCTAAATCGAGTAATGGCTGTGCATAGTCAATGAGCAAGTGGCTGGCGCTGTGTTTAAATAACGCTGCTGACTCCTCAATGCCTGATGCTGGGGCTATGGCAGGAATAGCTGTGGACAAGGAGGCAGGCTTTGCAACTCTGCCAGCTGCAGGGGGCTGCGCACTAGTCTTTGCTTGGGTGACGGAAAATTAGGAGGATGAGGACAGTTTAGTAAGCCAGTCCACCACCTCCTCTGCATGCTGTAGCTGGATAGCACGGGCAGCATCACTAAACAGAGGAAATGATGCCCTGCCTGAGGACTGGCCATGTCCACCTTTGCCTGTGGACACATACGCTGCTGCCCCCTTACAGTGCCATGGGAGCGTCTGCCTCTCCTTGCTGTCCTCCCAGACATGGGGGCAGTGGCAGCCCATCCATAGGCCCATCCACCCCCCCCCCCCCAGTCAGTAAAAAAAAAAAAAAAAAAAAAAAAAAGTTAGTTATTTAAACATGTCCCTTTAAGGGAAAAAAATCCAAAAAAGGTCCTTAGGTGCACTGTGTCCGGGATGCCGGGTGCCGGGCACAGTGCAGTACGGGTAGCGCCACGTCTGTGCAATCACGGGATTGCAGACGTGGCGCTACATTGGCAGACAAAAAATGCCTTTGTGGCGAAGTCCATCGCGCCACTTGCTTCCGGCGCGATGGACTGTATTGTTATGGCTGGGCGGGTGCACACACTTTCTTTGTGCACCCGCCCGTCTTTATGCTAGTTCCGACGTCACTGAAAGAACAGGAAGTTACGTCGGGACTCTCAAGCTCAGTGCGCCTGGAACAGGTAAGCTGAGTTATGCCGCATGCCTTGCATTCCCCTCTCTGAAGTTCATTTTCTATTGTATACAGCGGCAGCAGTATACAATGGACCCCCCCCCCCTGCTTATTGAAAGTTTATTTATATTAAATATTGGGCGAAAATAGCGGGTGGAACGGAGCCCCCCCCCCTTATTCAAATTTGGTTTTTATTTATATGTAATATTGGGCGGAAATAGCGGCCGGAACGCCCTCCCCCCCCGCTTATTACAAAATGTTGTCTTTAATACGTAAGAATTACTGCACAAATAGCGGGCGTCAACTTTCCCCCCCCGTTATAAAAAAAAACATTTTGTCCGCAGTATCTGGTAATCTCGCGCAGTATGTCCGCATTCTCTGGTAATCTCGTGCAGTATGTCCGCAGTCTCTGGTAATCTCGTGCCCATTTAGAGTCCTTCATTACTAACAGTGTCATTTTATAGTTTGTTTGCGCCGATCTGTAAGGCTGCGCTATATACCATGATTTGTGATGCTGGGGCTGTATACTCTGTCCTGTGATGCTGAGCTGTATACTCCTGACACTATGAGCAAGTGGAATACAGGGGACGGAGTGGGTGGATTCTATAAGGGGTGTGGCTTATGAGAAGTGGGAGGGACGGAGTCTTGCGCCCCCCCATCCTAAAACTAAACTAGCCGCCACTGGATGGGGGTGTGGGGGGTGCTTATTAACAAAATGTAATAAAGATGTGTAAATGTGTATGTGGATGCAGTGGTGTTTGGTGCACTTTCATTTGAGTATTCACAACACGCAGTAACGCACAGAACTATATGACATTAAACTTGCAGTAACACAATGAAATATATGGCGTTAAACTTGCACTAACCAACAGGACTACTGTATATGGCGTTAAATTTGCATGAACGTAGAGAAAAAAAACTGTTAAACGGTCATTACACTAACAATGACTGAACTATCCCTACATTCACACTAATGTAAAGATTAAATGGTGGTCGCACCACACTAAAAATTATTGAAAAAAATCACACACTAAAAATGATTGAACTACCCCAACGTTGACAATAATGAAAAGATGAATGGTCGCATTAACTCACAATAACTGAACTATCCCTACATTGACTAGAGCTGCACAATTATTCGTGAAGAATCATTATCGCAATTTTTTCCCCTTGGCGAGGTGTAATCTTGTCAAAGTATTTCCCAATTTTTTTTTCTATGCAGAGAATTCTCTTTGCTCTGCGGAAGCCGACAGCCTTCAAAAGAAAAAAAAATAGACAATCCTTTAGATTAGGCATGAGCCGAACACCCCGCGGTTCGGTTCGCAGCAGAAGATGCGAACAGGCAAAAAATGTGTGCGAACACCGTTAAAGTCTATGGGACACGAACCTGAAAAATCGAAAGTGCTAATTTTAAAGGTTAATATGCAAGCTATTGTCATAAAAAGTGTTTAAGGACCCTGGGTCCTGCCCCAGGGGACGTGTATCAATTAGGGCTGCAACTAACGATAATTTTCATAATCGATTAGTTGCCGATTATTGTTGCGATTAATCGGATAATAGCCTTAAAAAAAAAATTCACATTTTAAATTTTTTTGGGGCCAATGTTGTTGGGCAGATTACAAAAACACAAATTGCCGCAAAAACACATTCCATGCTTTTCTGCAGCTTCTCCATTGAAGTATATTGAACCAAAAAAAATAAAAAATAGCACCGTTTTGCGCTAAAAAGTCCTTGCCCTTTCCAAATACGCAGCAGCTGAAAAAAAATCATGGATGTGAACGTGTCCCATAGGAAAACATGTAAATGAACTGTAGTGTGTTTCTTCAAAAAACAGAGACGTGAACCCGGCCTGAGGTGTTTAGTAACATAATGGGGTTAAAAAAAACAAAAATAAGTACAAAAAGAGCAAATAATCGCTACTGTAAGGGGTTAATTTTTTTACTGTGGGACAGTGAAAGTAATATTTACAGTAGCAATTTGCTTTTTTGTACTATAAAGGGCTAATTTTAGTTTTTTTAACCCCATTATGTTACTGGCCGATTAATCGATTATGAAAATTGTAATCGATTAATTTCATAATCGATTAGTTGTCGATTAATCAATTAGTTGTTTCGACCCTAGTATCAATGCAAAGTTTTTTCAGGAGCGGTGATTTTAATAATGCTTAAAGTGAAACAATAAAAGTGAAATATTCCTTTAAATGTCCTAACTGGGGTGGGGGGTGTCTATAGTATGCCTGTAAAATAGTGCATGTTTTCCGTATTTGGCTTGGGGTTCCCCCCAAAAATCTATTCCAGACCCTTATCCGAGCACGCAACCTGGCAGGCTGCAGGAAAAGAGGGGGGGCGAGAGAGCGGTCCCCTCCTGAACCATACCAGGCCACATGCCCTCAACATGGGGAGGATGTCCCCATGTTGATGGGGACAATGGCCTCATCCCCACCACCCTTGGCCGGTGGTTGTGGGGGTCTGCGGGCAGAGGGCTTATCGGAATCTGGAAGCCCCCTTTAACAAAGGAGACCCCCAGATCCTGCTTCCCCCATGTGAATTGGTAATACCCCTACCATTTCACAAAAAAAGGGTGAAAATTTTAAAAACGACAGGAGACGGCTTGGGACAAGTCCTTTATTAAAAAAAAAAAAACATTCCAGCAATGTAATCCACTCTCAAGCTTCAGCGTAGTAATCCGTTCTCGATCTCCAGCGATGACCCATTCTCCAGAGGTGATCTCCAGCGAGGAACGACGCACATCCCGCCTCCATCGGAGGCACCCGGCCAAATGACGCGCAAGCTGCTTGACAGCTCTTTTATAACAGAGTGCGTGGCCACCCATGACATGTGACCCCGCCCCCTCAGACGCATCACAGCAAACCCGGCTTAGGAAGAAGGATGCAGACTCACCATAAGTACAGAGGGCCTGTTCTAATAAAACTGAGATCAGAGAAATATGGTATCTGAAGTTTATGAGACAAGAAGGTTTAGCTATATGTCCTTGAGACAGAACAGTGAGACAGAACATTTTTAAGCGGACCTCTGAAGATAAGCTGACTTCGGAAGTTTGTACTGTCCGGGGCTGCGCAGTATCCATACAGTCAGAAGCCTTAAAGAAACAGGCCTGCGGCAGGTGAAGCAAGCAGCCACGCTACACAGAGACACGCTCTGTCAAGCAGCATCGACACTAGAACGATCTCTATACAGCAAGACAGCTTCTTCCCCGCAGCCATGTCGCACAGTGGGACATCTTCTTGCAAAACACATTCATGAACAAGCTTATCTAGGTCATCTGTCGCAAATGCAGCAGCTATCGCCCGTTCAAAAGCTGAAGCAGCAAGAGCCAGGGCTGCATTCGCAGACCAAGAGCTGCAGATGAAAAAAGAAAAGGCCCACCTTGAAGCAGAAGAAAGGTGAGACTGGAACAAGAGAGAGAGAAGGAAAGAGTATGCATGGAGCAAGAAAGAGAGAAGGAAAGAGTACGCATGGAGCAAGAGAAAGAACAAAGAATACGCCTGGAGGCCGAGCTAGCTCAGCAAGAGGCATTTCTGAAATTGCAGCAAGCTATCCTAGAAGTTAACATTGAAAGGCTGGCAGTGGACCGAGACACTGCCGCCACCATTGCAGAAGCAGAAGCTTTCGAAGCAGCCGTCTATGATGAGCCAAGAGTAGGCAGCAGCATACCAGGCCTAGAGGAGGACCAACAAGATTCCTTGCAATGGGACTGTTTTGCATGATTAGATTATGTCTACCAGCACTATGACCCAAGCAGCATCCCACAACAAGAAATTAAACATGAGGTCAGTGAGTCCCATCAAATAAAGCAGCAACAAACTGACCTTGGACCCCAGTGCTACAAGCAAGAAAAATCTGACAGAGTTCCAGACTTTCCAGTCCCAACCAAACCTTATACTCCAAAAGGTACCCAGCCTTCATGCAAACATCAAACACCTGTTTTCACTCCGAAGGTGTATGCAACAAGCCGGTACGAACTGCCAACTTTATGCAAGTATGAGTCCAGTGTGCCTAAAGAAGAGACTTCTACCAGGTATGCCCTTTACACCGCACCACAATACTCCAGCAGCCTACCCCAATGCCAATCAGGCTACTGTAGACTTTGCCAAGTTCCTTGCCAAACGTGAGTTAGTGTCATGGATATGCAATAGTCTGGCAGCTTACCTGTTTCCATCTGTCCATTAGAGGCCTGACTCTGTTCTGGTTACCTTCTTATTTCCTCTCCTTCCTGTATGGCCCCACCCAGGAAGTCTATATTAACTGTTGCACTACAGGCCTGCAGTGCTGTTCAACAGTGTTGTTTGCTTAACCACTTAAGACCCGGACCAAAATGCAGCTAAAGGACCTTGCCCCTTTTTGCGATTCGGCACTGCGTCGCTTTAACTGACAATTGCGCGGTCGTACGACATGGCTCCCAAACAAAATTGGCGTCCTTTTTTCCCCAGAAATAGAGCTTTCTTTTGGTGGTATTTTATCACCTCTACGGTTTTTATTTTTTGCGCTATAAACAAAAATAGAGCGACAATTTAAAAAATATATATATATATTTTTTCATTTTTGCTATATTAAATATCCCCCAAAAATATATAAAAAAAAAATTTGTTTTACTCAGTTTAGGACGATACGTATTCTTCTACCTATTTTTGGTAAAAAAAAAAAAAAAAAAAAAAATATTGCAATAAGCGTTTATCGGTTGGTTTGTGCTAAATTTATAGCGTTTACAAAAAAGGGTATTTGTATTGCATTTTTATAAAAAAAAATGTTTTACTACTAATGGCGGTGATCAGCGATATTTTTCATGACTGCGACATTATGGCAGACACTTCAGACAATTTTGACACATTTTTGGAACCATTGTCATTTTCACAGCAAAAAATTCATTTAAAATGCATTGTTTATTGTGAAAATGACAGTTGCAGTTTGGGAGCTTATGGGGTTATGTGTTCCCTGAAGTGTGTTTACAACTGTAGGGGGGTGTGGCTGTAGGTGTGATGTCATCGATTGTGTCCCCCTATAAAAAGGGATGACACGATTGATGCATCCGCCCCAGTGAAGCACGGGGAAGCCGTGTTTACACACGGCTCTCCCCGTTCTTCAGCTCCGGGGACCGATCACGGGTCTCCAGTGGCGATCGGGTCCGCTGGTCCCGCCGTCACGGAGCTTCGAACCAGGTCGCGGGAGCGCACTGCGGGGGCACGCCCGCGACCCACGGCTGGGTACATGTACAGGACGTACCTGCACGTACATGTGCCCAGTCGTGCCATTCTGCTGACGTATATGTGCAGGAGGCGGTCCTTAAGTGGTTAAGTTCCTGTCTGCAGTGTGCTATGATTACCTTCCTGTGTACCGTTTTTGGCTCGTCCCTGACTTCTCCTGTTTGCCTGTGCCCTTGACCCTTTTCCTGTCCCTCGGTTACCCTAGTCTGCCTGTTGCCCTGACCTCGGCTTACCCATCACTACCGTTTGTCCTGCTTGCTACTTCCCCTCTCTCTCTGCGGAGCGTGACCTAGGGGATCCCAGGGGTCGCGACCTGCATCCAGCTGCGGCGAAGGCCATCCTCACCACTAGAGGCTCTGGTGAACACAAAGCTGGGTCTTAGACTCCGCGCCCTGGGCGATCTTGGGTTCACGCTTCCTCTCTGATAGCAGCAGTTGGCTATAGGATTCACTACCCTGTGGTGCATCCCTGACCCCAACAGGGAGCACTTGTCACCTGGCCACAGGTGACCTGACAGTTAGTTACCCAAGGACTTGTCAAATTTAGTGATCGCCCACAACACTACAGAGCTTGGCGATCCTCTTTCCAGAGTGTCATTCAAGGTCTAGATCTATCCTGCAGGGAACAGATAGAGCTCCTCATAAAGTAGCTTGGCAATGATTCTGCTGAACATGCCAAAAGGATCAGAGACATTAATATTAACCACCATGAGATAGGCCTTCTGGAACTGACTGGATAGAGGTTATGGCTCACCAGAGGCTATAGAGAGTACAATGTTTAAAAGGATAGAGGACTTCCCAAAAATACCTAGCTGAGGTTACCAAAAACTCAGAGAATTCAGTGACCTGTGTATGGAGTTACAAGTTGCTAAAGCAGAAGGGGACTTACCTGGACTTTCTTATCTTGACTCTGCTAGGGGTATTAACTCCTTGGCACAAAAACTTCCTTATGAGTTACACGAAAGATGGATCGCTCATGGCTGTAACTACAACCGAAAACACAATGTGCCCTTTCCACCCTTTAGTGAGTTTGTGGACTTTAAAGACAGACAAGCAGGAACAATAGATGACCCCAGCTTCATTTTTCCAGTGTCTTATACCACTTCTTCTGGCTCTAAGCAATTTAGAGCTCCAGTAACAGTGCACAAAACTAAAATTTCTTCACACAGATTTGCAGAGTCTCAGCCATAGGATCAAGACAAAGATCTTACTAAGTTCTGCCCTCTACATAAGATGCCACATCCTCTTCTGAATTGCAGAGCCTTCAGGACAAAGACCATCCAGGATTGCAAAGATTTCCTCAAAGAGAACAACATCTGTTACAAGTGCTGCTCTTCGTCGACACCCTTCACCAAGGACTGTAAGGTCAGTGTTTAATGTACCGAATGTGACAACACATAGCACAACACAGCTCTACACTCAAGGTCTGCTCCAAGGACTGTCCCACCTGTTCAAATGGACAAGGAGTAAGGCAGGGAGACCAAAGACTCTAGTACAGATGCCATAGCAATCACTTCACAGTACACTGAAGTCTGCAGGAAGTACAGGTAGCAGATCCAGCTCTAAAATCTGTCTCGTGAAAGTTTACTCAAAAGGACGCAGAGACAAAGCAGTCAAGCTCTCCGTCATCTTGAATGATCAGAGTAATAAGTCACTAGCTAGATATGTGTTTTTTAACATTTTAAACCCTAAAGGCCCCAGCAGCCCTTACTCCCTTAGGACTTGTGTAGGTACAGTGGAAACGGCTGAGAGAAGAGCTGACGGCCTACAAATTGAATCTATGGATGGTAAGACATGCTTACCCTTACCGACCATGATAGAGTGCAACCAGATGGGAGAGATATCTTGCAAGTCCAAAAAGTAAACAAACTGATCAACGGTCCTCGAAACACCCCATATGCCCAAAAACTGGATCTTGGGTGGGTCATTATAGGTGATATTTGCCTGGGAGGGGCACACAAACCGGCATCTGTTAATAACCTGCTCACTAGTACCCTCAAAAATGGTCGTCCTTCTCTTTTCCAACCCTGTAAAATCACATCCTCCTAAAGGAGCTACCAAACAGCAACCCTGTACCTCTTCTCTTCCTAAGTCCCCTCTGTGACAGCAATACCTATGACGACAACCAAAGCGACTTAGGAAGCACAGTGTTCAAGAGAACAAAGGAAGATAACCAGGTAGCAATGTCCATTGAGGATAGGCTCTTCCTAGAAGTTATGGAAAGGAGTATGAAGAAAGATGTGACTAATAGCTGGGTTGCACCTCTTCCTCTTAAGCCACAAAGACGACGTTTGCCTAACAACAGAGAACTAGCATATAAGCGCCTCACTTCCCTAAGACATAATCCTAAAAGGAAACCAGAGATGGGAGAACATTTATTTTCCTTCATGGAGAAAATATTCCAGAATGGTCATGCTGGGATAGCCCCAAACCTCAAAGACTCAGAGGAATGTTGGTACTTACCCATATTTGGGGTCTATTAACCTAAGACGCCAGGGCAGATTAGAGTGGTGTTCGATCCCAGCGCCAAGCATGAGGGTGTCTCTCCAAATGATGTCCTTCTCTCTGACCCTGACCTGAACAACAGACTATTAGGAGTACTTCTCTGCTTTCGCAAATATTCAGTCGCATTCATGGCAGACATACAACAAATGTTCTATTGCTTTATGGTTAAAGAAGAACACCAAAACTTTCTGAGGTTTCCCTGGTTCAGGGACACAACCCCTCTGGAGACATCACAGAATACCCCATGAGGGTTCACATATTTGGCAACAGTCCTTCCCCTGCAGTTGCTATATATGGCCTCAGACACTCTGCTAGAGTGGGAGTGTCAGAGTATGGGGCAGATGTCAGACAATTTGTGGACAAGGATTTCTATGTAGACGATTGCTTGAAATCACTACCCACAAATGAAGCCGCAATCAGTCTCCTCAAAATAACTCAAGCAATGCTTGCTTGTTCCAACTTAAGACTCCACAAGATTGCTTCCAACAGTAGAAAAGTTTTAGAAGTCTTTCCTGTCCATGATCATTCTAACGAGTTAAAGGAATTAGATCTAGGCACAGACTCACTTCCCATGCAACGCAGCCTTGGTTTGCTTTGGGACTTAAAGGAGTTGTAAAGGAAAAAACATTTTTGCCTAAAATTAATGTCTGCAAGGTAGACAGACAGAATAGTGTAATGATTCTGTTAAAAAAAAACGAGTAAATACCTCATAAATTCCTTCATCTTTACCACCTCCAGCATTCTAGTTTCTGTTCTCTGATTCACTTCCTGGCTTGTATCGTTCGTTCATGTAAGAACTAAATTTCCCCGTATGAATTGCGGCACGCCCAGTAATTCACACCTCCTTGAGGTCTCTAACACGTAGAGAGCGTCCTGCCGCACAGATGTAGTTCCCAGGAGGGGGTGAGCACGTTACTGACCACCGCAGTAAACCCTCCCGTCACGGTGGTCAGTAAAATCAGACAAGCAGGAAGTGAACAGAACAGAGAAGAAATAGAGCAACTTTTGAGCAAAAACTAACTAATGAGGAAGTGAAAAGAGGAATGTCTGCAGGTAAAGGATGCTTATTATGAAAAAAAAAAATTCCTTTACAACCCCTTTAAGATCTGACACCTTTACTTTCCAAGTAAACACAGAAGAAAAACCCTTTACCCATAGAGGTGTCCTGTCTCCCATAAACAGTCCGTATGATCCTTTAGGCTTTGCAGCACCTGTCACCATCCAGGGTAAGGCACTACTTGCCAAGCTAGGTTTCCACCTTCACCGCAAATAGTGCCTACACCGTCACCGGATAAAATGGCCACTCACCAGATGGACCCAGAAATCTGCCTTTGGTTCAAATGGATAACCACAGGCAGATTTCTGGGTCCATCTGGTGAGTGGCCATTTTATCCAGTGACGGTGTAGGCACTATTTGCGGTGAAGGTGGAAACCTAGCTGGGCATCACTGCAAGAAATGATCTATTAAGGACTTTCTTAGCACATATACATATATATTTATTTTATTTATTTTTTTATTTTATATTTTTTGGTATAAAATACATTTTTCTTGCTTTCTTGGGGCACATTCAAGCTGTGGATTGTAACAGTAGCATATTTGAAATCTTTCTGGATTTATTTCACATTTTTTTTTGATGGATTGAGAAATTCATATGTTATAGTTTGGCACAGGGCACTGTATTGGTATTTATTGCACACTATTTGTTGATTGTTTGCACATTAATTAATAATCAGACACATGTACATACTTTTTGTTTTTTGAGTAACAAGTTTACAGGATCAGTCGTGGTAAAATGTTTATATAAGTTAACGCAATACACTTCACAAATCTAAATCCAACCTTTGAGGTTGCACTTGTTATTGCAGCAAGACTTAATAAGAATATTGATATTATCTTGGCGCCGGTAACCCACACAATTTTTTCTAAGGCACTACTTAGAAACTTAACCTGTGAGTCCTTAGATTGGGACCCCACAGACAGGAAGAACTTATGGCTGGAGTGGAAGTACTCACTAACAGCTTTATCCAACCTTAAAATTCCACACCCATATGCTCCTCTGTCATCTGCAGACGTTCAGATACAAAGACTGTGTGTTTTCGGATGCTTCTGTTAAAGCAATTGCTGCTGTAGCTTACCTGAAAATCATGGACACTTCAAGTTTCATTAATACTCTTAGACGTTTAATTGCAATCAGAGGCCCAGTGAAACTCATTCGCTCTGACAGAGGGTTTAACTTTGTAGGAGCAGTAAAAGAACTTCAAATTTCTTCTAACTTGGATGTTCTCAGAGTAGAAAGATACTTGAGTGAACAAGTGGACAAGTGCACGTGGATCTTCAACCCACCTCACTCTTCTCACATGGGGGGTGTTTGGGAGAGGATGATAGGCAGAACTCGCAGAATTCTTGACTCTATCTTTCTACAAGTAGGAACTGCAAGGCTTACTCATGAATGTTTAGTGACATTTATGGCAGGAGGTCAAAGCTATCATTAACGCCAGACATTTGACATCAATTTCAAGTGACTTTGAAGATCCAGTGGTCCTCACACCTGCCATGTTACTCACGCAAAAGACTAGTCTTGCCGGTGCTCCAGCTGGAGAGTTTTGTGAGAAGGACCTTTACAAACGTCAATGGAGACAAGTACAAACCCTTGCAAATACCTTCTGGAGCCGGTGGAGGGAACAATATATATCTACTCTACAAGTAAGGAGAAAGTGGCACACTGAAAAGCCTAATCTTAAACCTGGTGATGTTGTGCTCAAGATTGCCAGACACTAAGGAATATGTGGCCTTTAGGTCTGGTCACCAAAGTACTCCCCACCAAGGATAATCGTGTCCGTAAGGTCGAGGTCAAGATCCTTCAACAGAATGAGGCTACAGCATTCTTAAGACCAGTGACCGAACTTGATCTGTTGCTTTCTAAGGAGGACTCTGTCACTTGACGTCAGGCGGGGAGTGTTCTGTCCACCAGATGTCTATGCTGATTATTTGTATCTGTGTTGTTAAAATTACATGTAAGGTTTGTAATTTACATAGGACAATCATATGTAGAGTGCAGGCTCCATCTAGTGTTCTGTTTTGGTATTGCTGCAGTTGTTATGTTTATTTGATTTTAAGTAAGTTTTTACTATCTCATCTTATATTGTAGATCATTGTTTCTGTAATGTATGCAATATTGTACTTATTGAGGTCTATTTCTGTTATTTTGTCGTTTCACCTGGCTTGTTCTAATAAAACTGCGATCAAATAAATATGGTATCTGAAGTTTAATGGGACAAGAAGGTTTAGCTATGTGTCCTTGAGACAGAACAGATGACTTTTAATTATAAGGCCCACGGTCCATAGATGCCAGCTCACGAAGCCCCGCTCCTCTCCCCCTCAACTTCACTGTGCCGGCATTCTTACTGTGGGCGCCAGGCTGTGGCTCATGGCTGGGCACGCACTGTGCATCTGCAAGCCGTGCTGCGAATGGCTGGGCAATCTTCTGGGACCTATGACGTGGAGCCCTGGGAGGCAGTGGGTGCTGGATGCCTTTAAAAGAGGGTACCTGCCCCCCCCCAAAAAATGACATACCAAATTGGCATGTCAGGGAGTAACCATCACTTAAAGCAGAAGTTCAATTTTTCCTCTCTCTCTAACCCCCCTCTCTTTCAACCCCCCCACTTGTCCTTACCCCATCTCTATTTGATTGAATTTTTTTAATTATTTATTTATTTTAACAAGATTTTTTGTGTTTTCATTTTATTTATTTATTAAAAAGGCTCACCAAAATCCTCAGCGTCAGGCCCATGATGCTCTTAATCTGGCTCTGAGTCCAGACCCCAGGTGACCCCTACAGGACAGAGACGAGTGGTGGACACTTATTTTCTGACAAGCGAGTTTACATTAATTTCTTGTGAGTGTCTTTAATCCCTGAGAATAAATCTCATTGCTCACAGTGTCCCCCCGCAGGGATGTAGTCCCAAGGGAGGGGACGAGCATGCTGACTAACCCCCAGCCAGAATGGCTTGGATGATGGGGGCAAGCTTACTGAGGAGGAGCAGGAAGTGAGAAATTCAGACAAAGAAAAAAAACATTTAGAAGGCAAATCGAAGGAAAAGATAAGTGAACCAACTGCACTAGCTTAAAAGGAACCTATTTAGAAAATAAAAAACAAACCTTTACAACCCCTTTAAGTGTACATACACAGCATAAGCAAAGGAGGAAGAGCCTCCGTTTCAAACAGGCATATCCAACTTAAACAAAACATATATGTATTTTGGGGGAAACCCCATAATTGCCAAGGTGGTCAGGACATTTATGTCAACACCATAGTGGGCTGACACCAATAGGCAGCCAAAGAGGGCTGAAAAACCCATCAAAAGAAGAAAACCGGAACAGAGAGCAAGACAGGGGAGAGAGGCAAAAGTAAAGTAGAAAAGAGAGAAGAGGGATAGGGACCCGGGGTCGTCCGAGACATCAATTAGAGCTGACCCACGCTTGTCAGGGGGAGATCACAGGGAGTGGTACCTCACTGAGTCACATAGCTTCAAACTATGCTGCATTATTGGGCTCAAGGCCCCAGGATGTAGTTTCTGCGGAAGCCATAAAAGCACCTGTATAGAAAGTGGGGCACAATTAGGATCTCCAAGAACACCCATAAAGGAACTTTAGAAGAGGCGTGGATTAGAGTCAGTTGAGAGATTTGAGCGACCAGATAATATTTGTAGATATGGGGAACCCCCAGGCCCCTCTGTAATCTATGTATAAAAAGTGGCCCTAGAGATTCTAGGGCTTTTATTAGCCCAGATAAAGTGTAAAGATCCTTCTCTGGAGCAGGCAGAGGAAGTGTGGAGGGACTCGCACAGGTAAGGTACGGAAATAATATGGGAGTTTAGGTAAGATCGTAATTTTTACCAAATTGATACGGCCTATCCAAGACAGGTACTGGGAACTGCCAAGACTGTATAAGAGCGAAGGAAAAAGGAAAGTGGGGTTGCAAGCATGCGATCAGGTCAGGATCCAGAGAGACGTTTAATTTTTCCAAATTGATACGAAGGCCCGATATAGATGAGAAGCGCGTCAGAAGGTATAGCAGATTGGGAAGAGTTGTTACGGGATTGGTCAAGCTGTCAGGAGGGCATTGTCTGCTAAGAGGATCAATTTGAAGTTATGGTCTGTATAGGGAACTCCAGTCACATTTGGATCTGCCCGAAATGTCGATCGCCAGGGATTCTAGTGCCAAGAGAAATAAGGCTGAGAATAGGGAACAGACTTATCTCGTGCCCCGGGAGATGGAGAAAGGCGCAGAAAAGTATCCGGTATATTTGGCCCGAAGCTATAAGAGTAGAATATAAGGCTTTGATCCAGGTCAGCACGGCTTCACCAAAGCCCCAACGGGAGAGTACAAATTGTAGGTATTCCCATGACAAGGTGTCAAAAGCCTTGTAGATGTCCAAGGAAGGAAGGAAGCCAGAGATTTTCTGATGATGTGGAAGATGGATGAGATCTTCCCTAAGATCTTCATATCCTCATTCAGAAGGGAAATGGATCGGAAAAGGCCTGAGGTTCACCCGTGTCCTCCGACGTCTTGGGTAGGGATGAGCCGAACACCCCCCCCCGTTCGGTTCGCACCAGAACCGGCGAACGGACCGAACGTTCGCGCAAACTTTTAGAACCCCATTGAAGTCTATGGGACTCGAACGTTCGAATTCAAAAGTGCTCATTTTAAAGGCTAATATGCAAGTTATTGTCGTAAAACGGGTTTGAGAACCCGGGTATTGCCCCAGGGAACATGTATCAATGGAAAAAAAAGTTTTAAAAAAGGTCGTTTTTTTCTGGAGCAGTGGTTTTAATGATGCTTAAAGTGAATTTTTTTTAAAAAAAAATCCTTTAAATATCGTACCTGATGGATGGGTCGCATTGAGACTTCCGTTTCCGGGGGTGGTGACGTGAGCATGGAGGAGTGAGCGCGCTGGTCTAGCGGAGGTCCGTGGTGCGCCTCGACAGAAGAGCGGCAGTTTTGAAACCCCCCCTCTCCCTTCACCCCTCCCGGCGAGTGAGGGAGAGTGGCGCCTAGTATGCGACGCTGATCAGCTGATGTCGCGGCGGGGAAAGAAGAGCGGCAGCTCAGGAGGAGTGCACACGCCCGGCCACTCGTATATTACCAGATACATGACGGTACAAAGGGGCAGTGCACAGCAGAAGGACGCCAGTGGAAGTGCTGTGTTGAGGAGGGAATCCCTGACAGAAAGCTCTCTGCAAGCAGCCGCCGTAATACTGAAGCCATATGCAGCGGTCACAGCAGAGGCAGAAGGAAAACGGCAGATAGCAGTACCGGAGGATACCACGGCAGTGGGATCAGCTGCAAAGAACTTGACAGCTCAGGAGGTTCAAAACCGGACGAGAAGCACGGTAGCAGCCCCCGAGGTGGAGTGGATAGTGGAAGAGCTGACCGGAGGTATTTCATACCCATCTACAGAGGTAAAGTCACCATTTCCATTGCCATTAACGCCAGATATACAGAAATTATCGGGGGCTTATATCTCAACGCATACAGAGACACTGACTGCGCCACCCACACTAGAAATTAAAAGTGTGAAAATGGCTGTGATACATTTGCCTATATGTCTCAGTGTACTGCTCCCTGCTAGCCATGGGTAGAGGTAGAAAGGAATTTCATGTGTGATTCATTCCTCTGACAGGTTATTGACGTGCTAATGTCCCCTCACTATTCTAAAGGTTAATTGATCTATTGTGTTGTGTAAAGAAGATCTGTGTTTACCCTTAAAAGATGTGTATTGTATCATCAGGCTAAATGATTAGAGAAGTAGTATGTTAATTATTCTGATTGCTTCAGTGTATTAATTAACTCCCCTGATGTCTTTATCTAAAGAAATGTGTCTGCATGGTCGGCTCCGACTTGTCTCCTATAATCTGTATGGGAAACCCCACTGTGTGAGGGGGGCGTTCCTAACAGGCTGTAACCACATATAAGCTGAGTTTTTGTGTCAATAAAGTGTCTTGGTTCCAGCATCCAGTCTTGACTCATGTGTGGGGAATCCTGTGATGTTCTTGTATGGAGAGGAGGGAATGCTTGACGGGGATATCATACCGATACCGTCACAATGGCCATAGTAGGTGAAATGTCTAAGGTAAAGGAAAAAATACACTCAGCAGGAGAGGATACACAGCCTGACTTACAGAATAGAGGGGACACAGCGAACACACCTCTACAAGAGCAGCCTCTTGACATTAGACAATTAAGCAGGCTTATCCAGGCCCTTCCGACCAAAGAGGACATTCAGAAAATGTTAACGGCCTTGACAGGTACACTGAAAGAAGAGATGGAAGAGGTCCGGATAAGAGTGTCAGAGGGGGAACAAAAAATAGCTGTATTAGAGAACCAGCAAGCTACAGGTGACTATAGATTAGAAGTCCTGGAAGAAAAAGTCCCTAGACAGCAACAGCAGCTGGTTAGACTACAATTAAAAGCTGAAGAGGCGGATAATAGAAGCAGAAGAAATAACGTGCGCATTAGAGGCATACCGGAAAGTTGTGAGGGCGCTGCGCTAAGAGAAGCTGTCGTATCCATCTTCAACAAAATATTGAAAAAAAACTCAGAGTCCCCAATAGAGCTGGATAGAGTACATAAGGTCCCTACAATAAGAAACCCGGATCAAAGCAGTCCTCGGGATGTGTTATGCCGAATACATTTTTTTAGAATAAAGGAGGATATTTTGAGGGAGGCATGGAAAGAAGGAACTGTGATATGGGAGGGGGCAAGCATACAGCTATTTCCAGATTTGTGTTGGCAAACAAAAGCAAGACGACGTATGTTGAGACCGCTACTTGAATATATACGCAGTCAAGAAGCTACATACAGATGGGGATACCCGCTGGCTGTAAATATAAAAAGGGCAGGAAGAAACTTTAATCTAAGAGACCCCTCTCAGCTCCCCGCTCTCTTTGGATTTCTGGAAGCAACGCCTATAGAAGTACCGAACTGGTTAGACCTACCAGACACAGTATCAGATAGATAGAAGGAGGATATAGATGGCAAAGGTCCACAGCAATACTGACATGGATACTATGGAGCGACATCCCTCTAAAAATTGGAAGGAAGGGAGAGGAAGCTAATTACCTGCCCCCAGTTAAGGGGGGTTTCTGACAATAATTAACACCCCCTTCTTTTGTATAGCCCTCAATTTTTTTTTTTTTTTTTTTTTTTTTTTTTTTGGGCGGGGAAAATATTTGGGATATTGGAAAAATTGGAGTAAAGTGTGCAGTATAACACAGATGGGGGTTAAGCTCAGAAATAATGAGGAATTCTAGTGCCTGCCTTTCTCGGACTCCCCGTCCACCAAAGGGGGGGGGTGGGAGTGTGGGGTTGAATAGGAAGGGGTAGGGGGGGGGGAATAGGGAGAAGGGTTGGTGTTGGGTTAGAGGGGAATTTTGTTTTTTGTGGGTTTGATATTGTATTGTATGATATTGTATATATTGGGTCAGTAGGGGTTTAATGGTTAAGAGGCAGACATCATTTCACTAAATGAAGTATGATAAATATTACAAGGGGTTTACGTATCAAGTGGGAATAAGGATGGGTAAGAGTGAGACACGAACAAGTAAGGGAATGGGAAGAGTAGAGATGCAGTGTAATAAGGAAGGAATTGATCACACAGGGAAAATAAGAGCACTTGATTTAGGGAAGATTTTGACACTAATGTCTAGTATATCTAGACACACTAGAGGATGGTGATAACACAGTCAATAGAGGACTAATTTAAAGGAATGACACGGGGAGGGGGGGGGAGGAATGGGAAGGATTCGGGGGAGGGGGTGGGAGGGGAAAGGTTAGTGGGAGATGGGATGAGGGGAGGAAGGGGGGGGGGGGGGGGGGGAAGAACAAACAAGCAACCCAAAATAGGGATTCTGTGGAGCTAGGGAATAATGTAAAAGTATTAAGATTGCAAGATCGTTGGGTCATGGCAGGGAAAGGAGATAAGAGAGAGGGAAGTGAGAGGAGGGAAGAGGAGGGATGACAGGAACGACAGGTATATATAGAATGATATGTATGTGATATGTATGTATAATATTGTAAATATGTGGATACCGATGCTATTGAAGAGGGATGAAAAGGCCCAGATATAAAAAGGCTGTTAGCTGTGTAGGAGATGGGGGGAGGGAGGCGGGGGGGTGGGGAGGGGGGAGTGGACGGGGGGAAGAGGTTTTTTTTCCCTCTCTCTCCCCCCCTCTTGCTCCTCTCCTCTCTGGGTCTTTGTTTCTCTCCTTCTGTGGAGGGGAGAGGTGGGAGACCAAATAGACGAGGGGTACCCGGACCTACGGGAAGGCGCGGTTCTCCTTGTTGCTCATACATCGACCCCCATTAGAGCGTCTCTCCTCCGTGTGGAGGGAAGTCGGAGACGCTAGGTGGAGGGTATTTTTGGGGTTTTTTTTTTTTTTTTTCCCAGGTCTGAGATCCCAGGGGTTAAATCAGATCAGGTCACTTTTTTTTTTTTTTTTTTTTCTTCTCTCCCTTTCTCTTCCCGGGCTTTCCTTTTTCCCCCCCCTTCCTCGCTCGCTTCCTCTCGCGCATTCTTTTTGGCCGGGGGGTGGAGCCCCCCATCATCTTATTGTATCAGCCCCCGATCCCTTTCCCCTCCCAAGAAGAGCTGTGGGGGATAATCTAGGCAAAATTTCAAAATGTCTAAAATTACGGTAATGACCTATAATGTGAAAGGGCTAAATAAACCGGAGAAACGATCAAAATTAATGGCAGAACTATGGAGATCAAAGGCACAAATAGTATTTCTTCAAGAGACTCATTTCAAAAAAAATAAAATTCCAAAGCTAGAGAATCACAGATTCCCAAAGGTGTATCACAGTTCCTCATCGTCAACAAAGACAAAGGGAGTATCAATTATGCTCTCAAAAACGATATTATGGAAAGAGTTAAGCATAATAAAGGAAGAGGAAGGACGCCTCCTTATTGTGAAAGGATATATAAATGAGCAGAAGGTGACCCTGGTAAATGTGTACTTGCCCAATGACGGTCAAATAGCAGCATTGGAGAAGTACACAAACAGGATACAACAGATTACGGAAGGTATTGTAATAATGGCAGGAGACTTAAATATTGCTCTAGATCCTATTTTAGACACATCAAGGGGAACCTCACATCTAGCATATAGCAAACTAAGAAAAGCAAATAGGCTCCTACAAGAGAGACTACACTTTTTTCTCCGCGAAATATAGAACCTATTCCAGAATAGATTATATATTTGTATCACAAAATTATTTACAGGGAATAGATGAAGTTACTATTGGGTCTTTTTCAATATCTGACCACGCACCTATAAAGTGTACATTGAAATGGGGGGGAAGCGGTAGCACGGGAATGGCACTGGAAAATCAATGAGTCCCTTATAAGGGACCCAGAGTATGAGGAAAAGATAAAACAGGAAATGGAGACCTTCTTTGACAATAACGAGGATGGAGAAGTGACCCCAATGTGCATTTGGGAAACACATAAGTGTTATATCAGAGGAATATTGATATCTCTGGGAGCACATAGGAAACGAAAGATAGGAGCACAGATGGATGCTCTGATGGGAGAAATCCGTAGACTAGAAAAAGTACATAAAAGATCTTTGGCAATACAGGTAGAGGAAGAGCTGAGGAAGACACGAGAGGAATTGAACGCAAATGGATTTTTGTTACCCTGTTTGCTGGTGCCAAAAAATATATGGCTACCACTTGAGTGGCGGGTGGAGAAAAAAGGGGGAAGAGACCCTGACTGAGTCCTTACAATCGTCTGGTGCCCCTGTGATGTGGGCGTTCGTGATGGGTGTTATTAATAGTGATTGATGTTGTGCCAAAATCGTATAAACAAAAAAATTATATATTAATATTAAAGAATAAAAATATATAAAGCTTGAATAGGTGTCTGTTTGGAGACTCGACCCTGTGTGGGTATCCTACATATCCCCAATGATATATGCACTGTATTAATTTTTGAGGTGAAGATCTGTAGCAAAAAATGTGTCACAAATACCAAACCATAAAAAAGAAAATAAATAAGAAAATAAAATAAAAGGAGACACAAGTCCCAATAATTCAGTGCTAATATCAGGTGTAGTAATTAGCATCCACTCTAGAGTCCGGTCAATCAGGAGCGGTGTTTAGACTAATTGCATAGGAACTTAACAGAGTTTATCTAGCAGTTTTCTTCCTTTATTCCTGCATACGGATTAACAGATTTAAACTGGTGACTTTTGGGTGCCGCTTCATTTGGTTAAGGCGGTGACATCTGTGCTCCCCCACATAGGTCCCCACTCACCGAATGTCGGCAGCCACACTATTCAGTGTGAGACCCATAGGCTAGTGCAGCGTGTCTCTCTACCTTGTGTTTTATTATTTTTATTTTTTATTATATAATTTTTCTTGTGCACGCATATTTTTTATAGATTGGCTCATTGGAGCCCCCCTCTGTGCAGGGCTTCCAGTGGAGGCATATCATTGCCCTTGTCATTTTTTAAATAAATATAGTTTTTGGGTGCTACCCAATTAAACTTCAAAAACATATTACACTATGTGGTTCCCTTTATATTTTTTTCGTTTTAACCACTGAGTGACTTTGGAGGACAACCTGGAAAGGACCACATTCAACTTGCAGCCCCCGGAAAAGGAGACAGCTGAGGATCTGGGATAACAGGTCGTGACACCACAGGCATCGAGGTACCACTACCATCCGCTTTTTGCCCCCTGGGGGGTGACGACATTCGGTGAGTGGGGACCTATGTGGGGGAGCACAGATGTCACCGCCTTAACCAAATGAAGCGGCACCCAAAAGTCACCAGTTTAAATCTGTTAATCCGTATGCAGGAATAAAGGAAGAAAACTGCTAGATAAACTCTGTTAAGTTCCTATGCAATTAGTCTAAACACCGCTCCTGATTGACCGGACTCTAGAGTGGATGCTAATTACTACACCTGATATTAGCACTGAATTATTGGGACTTGTGTCTCCTTTTATTTTATTTTCTTATTTATTTTCTTTTTTATGGTTTGGTATTTGTGACACATTTTTTGCTACAGATCTTCTAGTCCCAGGAGGGACAGTAGGATTCACATTTTTATAAACAATTCGTTTTGCATTGATATTCACTTATATACTTATATACTACTTATGGTTTAGCTGCACTTAATTATAAGGCACCGGTTAGGAACTTCATTAGGGATTCACACTTTGGTGTGCTACACCCCTTGAACACCTCTTAACACTCAGGGACCACTTATTGTGCACGATAGATACAACGGGGGGTGCATGCTAATGCACACACCTTCAATGCACTTTCACCTCAAAAATTAATACAGTGCATATATCATTGGGGATCCGTAGGATACCCACACAGGGTCGAGTCTCCAAACAGACACCTATTCAAGCTTTATATATTTTTATTCTTTAATATTAATATATAATTTTTTTGTTTATACGATTTTGGCACAACATCAATCACTTTTAATAACACCCATCACGAACGCCCACATCACAGGGGCACCAGACGATTGTAAGGACTCAGTCAGGGTCTCTTCCCCCTTTTTTCTCCACCCGCCACTCAAGTGGTAGCCATATATTTTTTGGCACCAGCAAACAGGGTAACAAAAATCCATTTGCGTTCACTAATAGGGGAGGTTCACTACATTGGATCTACCCCTGAACAGGATTACCCAACACTTGTTACTTTGCATAGTATTTGGAACCAATTCAGTGGAACTTTATTTGCAGCGCCATTATCCTATTACCAGCACTAGTTAACATTAATCGCACTTTGTGATTACCTAAGGAGGCAGCAGCAAACATATTGAATCCTAAGCGCGGATAGATCTCCCCTTCATTTACGAGAGGAATTGAACCTAATATTAACGGATAAAGCGAAAGCATCATTAAGAAGGTGTAAACAAGCGTTTTATGAATTTGGCAACAAACCAAGTAAGATGCTAGCGAGAGCTTTAGGAGAAGTAAGAGCCCAAAACCATATAGAGGGTATTAAAACAACGGGGGACAAAATAATGAAATCCCCACAAGAAATTGCTGAAATATTTAGAAACTATTATGTGAGTTTGTACCAACTAGAAGGGGAGCAGAGGATGGCGAAAATGGGGGAGAGGGAGGGAAAAATAAAAGAATACATAGAGAAGTCAGGAATGCCGAAGCTATCAGAAGATATAGGGAGAAGTCTAGAAGGCCTGATAACAGCAGAAGAAGTTAGAAACACGCTTAAGCAGTTAAAACCAGGTAAAGCACCCGGCCCAGACGGATTTACCCTTCTTTATTATAAGACTTACGCAGAAAAGTTGCTGCCGAGATTCCTAGAAGCTTTCAACTCGATACGAGAAGGACAGAAGATGCCAGAAGAAACTCTTATGGCACACATAGCGGTTATACAGAAAGAGGGGAAAGACCCAGCGCAATGTGCAAATTATCGCCCAATATCTTTACTGAACGTTGATTTGAAGATCTTCGCAAAAATTTTAGCAAATAGAATATTACCATACACGCCTAGCCTGATACATCAGGACCAAGTAGGCTTCACGCCAGGAAGAGAAGGTAGGGAAAATACGCAACGAGTGATAAATGCGATCCACCTCTCGCAGTCACATAAAAAGCCCTTAGTATTAGTATCTACGGACGCTGAAAAAGCATTCGATAGGGTTGATTGGAAGTTTTTAAAATCTATTATCCAACATATAGGACTGCGGGAGGGAATGCAAAGATGGATTATGAGCCTATATTCCAGACCAAAAGCGAAAATAAAGATAAATGGCATTATGTCAGAACCCTTCGATATATGCAATGGGACACGACAAGGGTGTCCTCTATCGCCATTGATCTTTGTTTTAACATTAGAACCCTTTTTAAGAACAATAAGGCTAAGCACAGATATTAGAGGAATAAAAGTAAAGGGGGGGGAGCAGAAGCTCGCGGCATTTGCCGATGATTTAATGTTTTTTGTGACAGAACCAGTACTATCTCTGCCCCCACTGCTTGCGGAGATAGATAAGTATGGAAAAATCTCAAACTTTAGAGTAAACTATGACAAATCAGAGGCAATGGGGGTAGAGATGAATAATACACAACAACAACATTTAGCGAACTGCTTCCCATTTAGATGGACGAACTCACATGTAGGATACCTGGGGACTAAAATACCGAAGAAACTAAGCAGAATATTAGAGTTAAATTTAGCCCCGTTGGTAAGACAATTGAAAAAAGACTTACAGAAATGGGACAAGGAGGTGTTTACTTGGTTCGGGAGGATTAACATCCTAAAGATGAATGCAATGCCGAGGTTATTGTACGTACTACAGACACTCCCAACAAGGATACCGCAGGGATTCCTTAAAGGAATCAAAGCGAAGTTTGCAGGTTTCATATGGGCAGGGAAACCGGCAAGAGTGAGAAGAGATATCTTAACACTGCCAAAGGAAAAGGGGGGAGTAGGATTCCCAGATCCGCTAGCCTACTATGAGGCAGTTCACCTGTCGAGAGTACTTGACTGGTGCGTTGCGCCAAAGATCAAACCTTGGATCCTCTTAGAACAAGAAATGACGGATATCCCACTGAAGGGGCTATTATGGCTCTCTAAATCGGTCATACCACAGACAGTCAAGAGACACCCAACGATAGGGACGACAATAAGTACTGTTAAAAAAATACTCAAAAACCTAGAGGACGAAACGGAAGTCAACCCGATGACACCAATTCTAGGGAACCCACTGTTTACTCCTGGCTTGAACGATCCAGGATTCGGGAACTTAAAAAATAGAGGTCAAACCAGATTGATACACTTTCAGAGAGAGAATCGGGTAATGTCTAATGAAGAAATAGAAAGGGAACTGGCCGAACATCTAGACCCGTATAGGAGAAGACAGTTAGGGGGATTTCTCCGAACTATTCGAGGACAAATCAGGGTGAGAGAAATACTGACGGAATTTGAGAAAATGTGTCTTAAGAGAGAACCAGTAAGACATTCACTATCCCTTTTCTATTCAATGGTAAACGAAATAAAAGCGCCACGAGTAATAGGTTTTATTCAGAGTTGGGAAAGAGACCTAGAGGTAACATTCACGGAAACTCAGAAGAAAAAAATCTTTCAATTTAATCATAAAGCATCAATAGCATCTAAATTCCAAGAAGGAGGATATAAGATTCTGAGCAGGTGGTACAGAACACCGGAGGTCTTAAATCGGATCTTTCCCCAAGTATCAAATATTTGCTGGCGATGTCAGAAAGAAGAGGGAACTCTGCTACACATTTTTTGGAACTGTGAAGGAGTCAAAGACTTTTGGAAAATGGTATCTGAAGTGATAGAAGAAATAACTGAGATAGTGTTGGGGGATGAACCGGCGACATATCTGTTATTAGATTTACCCATGTCAATAGAAAAATTTAAGAGATCCCTAGTGAGACATTTAGTGGTCACAGCCAGATCGTGTATCCCGGTTCTTTGGAAGAGCGCATGTTCCCCAAGCAAATCACAATGGATAGCCAAAATTACTGAAATGCAAAGCATGGAAACCCTCACAGCCTCTTTGAGGGAGGGGGAGGAGAGGGTGGAAGAGATATGGGCACCATATGTCAGATATAGGACGCGGGGGGGGGAGGGGTAAGGGTGAGGAGGAGAGTCCATTAGGAGGAGGAGGGAGAGCTTTAGGGGTTTTTTTTTTTTTTTTTTTGTTTTGTTTGTTGTGCCGAGTAATAGACTCGGGGGAAGGGGAGGGGAGGGGGAGAAGATGGGGTATTAGTGCCTTAAACAGGGGAAGATCACGTCAAAGATGGTAGAAAAGGGAGGAAAAGAGGAAAAGGAGAAAAAGTACTTGGGTAAGAAGAGATGTAGAGGGAGAGCGGCAGATAAAAATAGAGGAAATCTAAATAGGAGAAAAGACAAACATAAGAATGTAGAGTATGAAGCTGTTTATATTGTTTGATGTGATACGAACCTGTGTTTTGAGGCAATGTGATATGTTGAAAAATGAAAAATAAAGAATTTGTAAATATCGTACCTGCTGGGTGTTACTATAAGAAAAAAGTCATTTAAAACTGCTTGCGGCTTTAATGTAATGTCTGGTCCCTGCAATATGGATAAAAATCATTGAGAAAAACAGCATGGGTTTCCTCGCCCCCCTCCCCCCAGGTCATTACCAGCCCCTTTGGCCCTATATACTTTGAACAGCAGTATACAGGTGGTGCAAACAAGACAGGGACTGTAGGTTTGTTGTTAAGTATAATCTGTTTGTAATTTTGAACTGGTACTGTTTTTTTTTCAAATAACAGTTTTTTTATTGATCTTTTAGAAAAATAAAACAGTCGAACAGTGGTACAAAAATGGCAAGTAGACATAGGCATAATTAAAACGAGAGCATCGTCTAGTATGCAAATGTCGGAACCCTGAAAGAGGGATCCTCCTGTAAACCATGGCATCACACAAATTAACAATAGTAGCAGTGTCTCTAGAGGAATATGTAGCGTACAGTGCCTCGAGACTGAAGCCTCGTTCAACTTTTCAGAACACACTTTAAATATACTTAAAGAAGTGAGAGAGGAAGGAAGTGGGAGAGGGGGGAAAGAAAGGAGAAACAGAAAGAGAAGGAAAGGAGGGGGACCAAATAAGCAGCAAAATAAGGGGGAGAAGTACCTTCTAATGTCGACCGCCGGATCAGGGTGGGTCCTCCCGAGAGCGCCATCGCTCCCAGACACTGTCGTGGTCGTCAAGTCTGTCTCTCAGTCTGGCCGTCATTCTCTCCATTATCTCAAAGTCTTTGACCCTGGCGTAAAGGGCTTCCTGTGATGGGGGTGCAGTCCTCTTCCAGTGGAGGGCTATCAGGCACCTTGCCGCTGTGAGAACATTTGAACTGGTACTTTTTTAAAGTGTAGCTCCAGCCAAAAAAAATAGGATTTTTGTACTCACCGTAAAATCCATTTCTCTGAGTTCATGGACGGACAGCATTGACCTTGGGGTTATATACCTTTCTTCTAGGAGAGACTAGGCAGAAAAAAACAGCACTTTAAGTGTTAAAAACACTTCTTAGTACAGCACCTCCCAAGGGTCGTGTCCCCCGGGGTACAACCCACTCTCTGGAAGCATCCAGCCTCAGTTCGTAGACAAGCAGTACAAACAAAGGAGGGGTGGGTGCTGTGTCCGTCCATGAACTCAGAGAAATGGATTTTACGGTGAGTACAAAAATCCTATTTTCTCTTCCGTTCATGGACGGACACAGCAGCATTGATCTTAGGGACGTCCCCAAGCAGTGCAATTTTTTTTTTCGAGGGGTGGGGAAAAAACACAGCAAACTAGGAAAAAAGGTTTTTAGGTGGGTGAATGATTTCCTATTGAGCAACAATCACTCACAATCCCATCAGAAGGATAGATTAAAAGAATTTGCATTTATCAGGAGGAAGAAACAAGTTCTCCTCCGAATATAGGGATTTTTACTGTGAGGTATGTTGCTCTTTGTATCAAAGGTAGGCGCACAAAACACAAAGGTTTTTGGGAATATCAAAAAAGTTTTAATTTCATATATATAAAATTTCATAAAATTATTCATATAAAAGAGTTTACATGATTAAGACCACAATTTCATAATTCATTAACAAAGAAGGAAAATTAGGAAAATGGATGCAGATTTGCCAACTAGTTTCGCACTGATGTGCTTCATCAGGGCTTGCAAAATTGTTCCTGTTTCTTTATTTACATATGGTGGTCTGTGTATGACATAGAAATATACGTCATTAGTACAAATACAGTAAATACAGTATAGCAGTTTACATGAATCAATTTTATAAATAAACGTAAGTAAAAGGTTTTTATTGCGCTTACCACTTCCGTTAAAAAGCTCGGAGCCAAGGCAGGTCAACCTGCCTGAATGTTGACAAAGGATAAACCAGTGTAATAAGGAGGCAGACTGGTACACTTCTAACCAATGGATGCCAGATCCAATTGGCTACAGCAGGTGCAGACAATGAGATGTTTAGGACTTGCAGTAGACAAAAAAGAAATTAGAGATGTGGGTGTCTATATACTATATCTATATCACTCCTAAAAAGAAAAGGAGAACACATAATAGTGTAATCACTACGGTGGAAGTATTTCCAATGTAGGTAGTGTAATTGTTGTGTAAATATACAAAAGATATCAAGAGTCACACAATTATTATATTAAATAATATATAGAAGGGCCACATTAGGTGTTATCATTATAAGCAACTACTTGCTTGCAACCAAAAGATGGTGCAACCATAGAGTCAAAATATGTGTTTGATAATTTAAATACACACACTAGGGGGCAAAGATGTCACTGAATAAATATGTTACCTCGATGGCGATAAGGTTCAACTTAATCTCAACAATAAGGTTCAAAAGGGATCCTCTATAGGTCCACCTCGGTTCTATGAAAAAATAATAATAATAAGTATATGGATATAGGTGTAAATAATATGGGTGCATATGGCTAGCTAGTCCACATAAAGCACCCATCCATTAATCAAGTAATAAGCGAGGATAAGGGGGAGAATTACCTTAGATGAACCAGAAAGAGGTAAGTATATGTACAGAAATAGCATATGTTGGCGTCCTGTGTGTATTGTCCTGTCCTCCGTCCATCCATCCAGGTCGGCGTCTGACGTGTATGCCGTCCGCGTCGACCTAAATGGTAACATCTCCACCGGAAGTGAAAGGGCCAAAGTTGACCCCTGGCATCACTTCCGGTGCACGCATCCCAGCTAATTTGCGCGCGCGGGTAATGCGCTCCAGCAAGCTGACGCACGCTGGAACGCACGAAGGGGAAAAGATCTGTCCCGTTCCAGTCAGCTATTTAAGCTGGCTGGGTTTGCGCGCGCATTCCATCTGATGGTAGTGATGGAGGCGGGAGGCGCCAGAAAGACGCGCCCCCCTGAATTGGGATACGTGATTGGCCGCACCAAAAGCTGTGCAGCGTCCGACACCCAATCACATCTGCTAACCAAGTATGCCAAACACCGGCTCGGAGCTCCAGAACGGAAGCAAACAACTTTAACAAATAATAAAGGAAAGAAAAAACAAGAAAAAAGATTTTTTATATATAATAAGGAAAATTTAAGAAAAAGATTCCATACTTCATTATAGAAGGAACATATTCAAGTATGATAATGATCTCTCCCAATTATACAAATTGCGGTTCTTTCATACATTGCCTTTGGTGGAGGAAGATTGGCAAAGAAGCATCCATAGATGACAAGCGATTTTAAAAGTTTTTGATGCTATTCAAATAATCAATACAAAAATTAGGAAAAACAATAAGGTTTTGACAAAAAGATCACATAGTTACTTCAGATCAAATCCCTGAGTATACACAGGGCATATGCATACTAACATCTTAAGTTATTTTGCACAGGGAAGACTGTATTAAGCAAATCACTCTGTGGAAGATATTGGCAAATAGGATATGTGAACCCACTATCAAAATAGTAACAATGAAAGATTAATAATTATATAATTATATAACAGTAGAACCAATCATCCAGTCCTTTCATAAAAAGGGTTTGAATGACAGGGATGTATTAAGTCCTGGTGAGTAGGTGGCTCGTTGGTCAAAGATCCAACGAGCCTCACGTTGAAGAATTCTTTTGTCGAAGTCACCCCCTCTTTCTGGGAAGGGGATGACTTCTAACGCAAAAAACGAAATAAAAGATGGGTCATAGCTATGGTGTAACCAAACATGTTTACAAATTGGGGTGTATAGCAATCCTGCATCTAAATAATAAAGATGGTCCTTGATTCTTTTTGCGAACGATCTTTTCGTTTTGCCTATATAAAATGCGCCGCAGCGACATTTTACAAGGTATACAATGCCTATAGTGGTACAATTGGCATGCTTCTTGGATTTTAGGAAGCCTCCTCTGGGAAGGAGACAACCGTCCCCTTCCTCCACCCATGGGCAAACATCACATTGTCCACATTTGTAAGTACCCGGTATCTCAGGCTCCTGTAGATCCGGAGCATCAGGTACCAGGTGGCTGTGTATAAGCCCATCTTTAATGGATTTACACTTTCTGTAGACGATTTCTGGTCTTTCGGAAATGTATTTAGAAATTATGGGGTCCTCAGCGAGGAAATGCCAATTATTATTAACCAGTTGGCGGAAAATATTTTGATCCAAACTAAAAGTGGTTATAAGTTTTGTTGTGGATTTAGACTCTTTTTCCTTCTGTTTAAACAATAATGTATCCCTTGTATTGAGTTTTGATTTTGCATATGCTTGTTTAAGAACTTTTTTGCTATATCCTCTTAATAGGAGGCGTGAAAAAAGGGCAGATGCCTCTTGCTCAAAATCCTCCTCTCTTGCACAATTGCGTCGGAGTCTGAGGTACTGGCTATAGGGGATACTTCGCACCAAAGATCTTGGATGGGAACTAGAAAAATGCAAAATAGTGTTTCCCGCTGTTTCTTTTCTATACAGATTGCTGTATAGTTTACCGTTTTCATCTAAAGAAAGTCTTAAATCAAGGAAGGGAATGCTTTTAGTGTCCGACTGTACCGTGAATTTTAAATTATAATCATTAATAGATAGATATTGCATAAACTCGGCCAGTAAGTCGGCACCCCCAGTCCATACGACCAACACGTCGTCGATATACCTCCGCCACAATAAAATATGGCGGAAGTATATCACAGCGGAGTCATCAGAAAAGATGGCTCTTTCCCACCCCCCCAGGTACAGGGTGGCATACGATGGGGCACAAGAAGTTTGTTTTCAATGGCTCCACCTACCTCCAGGTACAGGGTGTGGCGATGGGGACTTCTTGTGCCCCATCGTATGCCACCCTGTACCTGGGGGGGTGGGAAAGAGCCATCTTTTCTGATGACTCCGCTGTGATATACCTCCGCCATATTTTATTGTGGTGGAGGTATATCGACGACGTGTTGGTACATAAAATTCACGGTACAGTCGGACACTAAAAGCATTCCCTTCCTTGATTTAAGACTTTCTTTAGATGAAAACGGTACTCTATACAGCAATCTGTATAGAAAAGAAACAGCGGGAAACACTATTTTGCATTTTTCTAGTTCCCATCCAAGATCTTTGGTGCGAAGTATCCCCTATAGCCAGTACCTCAGACTCCGACGCAATTGTGCAAGAGAGGAGGATTTTGAGCAAGAGGCATCTGCCCTTTTTTCACGCCTCCTATTAAGAGGATATAGCAAAAAAGTTCTTAAACAAGCATATGCAAAATCCAAACTCAATACAAGGGATACATTATTGTTTAAATAGAAGGAAAAAGAGTCTAAATCCACAACAAAACTTATAACCACTTTTAGTTCGGATCAAAATATTTTCCGCCAACTGGTTAATAATAATTGGCATTTCCTCGCTGAGGACCCCATAATTTCTAAATACATTTCCGAAAGACCAGAAATCGTCTACAGAAAGTGTAAATCCATTAAAGATGGGCTTATACACAGCCACCTGGTACTGAGATACCGGGTACTTACAAATGTGGACAATGTGATGTTTGCCCATGGGTGGAGGAAGGGGACGGTTGTCTCCTTCCCAGAGGAGGCTTCCTAAAATCCAAGAAGCATGCCAATTGTACCACTATAGGCATTGTATACCTTGTAAAATGTCGCTGCGGCGCATTTTATATAGGCAAAACGAAAAGATCGTTCGCAAAAAGAATCAAGGACCATCTTTATTATTTAGATGCAGGATTGCTATACACCCCAATTTAAAAAAACATGTGGGGTTACACCATAGCTATGACCCATCTTTTATTTAGTTTTTTGCGTTAGAAGTCATCCCCTTCCCAGAAAGAGGGGGTGACTTCGACAAAAGAATTCTTCAACGTGAGGCTCGTTGGATCTTTGACCAACGAGCCACCTACTCACCAGGACTTAATACATCCCTGTCATTCAAACCCTTTTTATGAAAGGACTGGATGATTGGTTCTACTGTTATATAATTATATAATTATTAATCTTTCATTGTTACTATTTTGATAGTGGGTTCACATATCCTATTTGCCAATATCTTCCACAGAGTGATTTGCTTAATACAGTCTTCCTGTGCAAAATAACTTAAGATGTTAGTATGCATATGCCCTGTGTATACTCAGGGATTTGATCTGAAGTAACTATGTGATCTTTTTGTCAAAACCTTATTGTTTTTCCTAATTTTTGTATTGATTATTTGAATAGCATCAAAAACTTTTAAAATCGCTTGTCATCTATGGATGCTTCTTTGCCAATCTTCCTCCACCAAAGGCAATGTATGAAAGAACTGCAATTTGTATAATTGGGAGAGATCATTATCATACTTGAATATGTTCCTTCTATAATGAAGTATGGAATCTTTTTCTTAAATTTTCCTTATTATATATAAAAAATCTTTTTTCTTGTCTTTTCTTTTCTTTATTATTTGTTAAAGTTGTTTGCTTCCGTTCTGGAGCTCCGAGCCGGTGTTTGGCATACTTGGTTACCAGATGTGATTGGGTGTCGGACGCTGCACAGCTTTTGGTGCGGCCAATCACGTATCCCAATTCAGGGGGGCGCGTCTTTCTGGCGCCTCCCGCCTCCATCACTACCATCAGATGGAATGCGCGTGCAAACCCAGCCAGCTTAAATAGCTGACTGGAACGGGACAGATCATGTCCCCCTCGTGCGTTCCAGCGTGCGTCAGCTTGCTGGAGCGCATTACCCGCGCGCGCAAATTAGCTGGGATGCGTGCACCGGAAGTGATGCCAGGGGTCAACTTTGGCCCTTTCACTTCCGGTGGAGATGTTACCATTTAGGTCGACGCGGACGGCATACACGTCAGACGCCGACCTGGATGGATGGACGGAGGACAGGACAACACACACAGGACGCCAACATATGCTATTTCTGTACATATACTTACCTCTTTCTGGTTCATCTAAGGTAATTCTCCCCCTTATCCTTGCGTATTACTTGATTAATGGATGGGTGCTTTATGTGGACTAGCTAGCCATATGCACCCATATTATTTACACCTATATCCATATACTTATTATTATTATTTTTTCATAGAACCGAGGTGGACCTATAGAGGATCCCTTTTGAACCTTATTGTTGAGATTAAGTTGAACCTTATCGCCATCGAGGTAACATATTTATTCAGTGACATCTTTGCCCCCTAGTGTGTGTATTTAAATTATCAAACACATATTTTGACTCTATGGTTGCACCATCTTTTGGTTGCAAGCAAGTAGTTGCTTATAATGATAACACCTAATGTGGCCCTTCTATATATTATTTAATATAATAATTGTGTGACTCTTGATATCTTTTGTATATTTACACAACAATTACACTACCCACATTGGAAATACTTCCACCGTAGTGATTACACTATTATGTGTTCTCCTTTTCTTTTTAGGAGTGATATAGATATAGTATATAGACACCCGCATCTCTAATTTCTTTTTTGTCTACTGCAAGTCCTAAACATCTCATTGTCTGCACCTGCTGTAGCCAATTGGATCTGGCATCCATTGGTTAGAAGTGTGTACCAGTCTGCCTCCTTATTACACTGGTTTATCCTTTGTCAACATTCAGGCAGGTTGACCTGCCTTGGCCCCGAGCTTTTTAACGGAAGTGGTAAGAGCAATAAAAACCTTTTACTTACATGTTTATTTATAAAATTGATTCATGTAAACTGCTATACTGTATTTACTGTATTTGTACTAATGACGTATATTTCTATGTCATACACAGACCACCATATGTAAATAAAGAAACAAGAACAATTTTGCAAGCCCTGACGAAGCACATCAGTGCGAAACTAGTTGGCAAATCTGCATCCATTTTCCTAATTTTCCTTCTTTGTTAATGAATTATGAAATTGTGGTCTTAATCATGTAAACTCTTTTATATGAATAATTTTATGAAATTTTATATACCGTATTTATTCGAGTATAACGCGCACCCGTGTATAACGCGCACCCCTAATTTTCAATTAAAAATCGGTATAAAATCATTGTAATTGCCAAAAATCATTTATGTCCAGCCATGCCCCCTGTATGTCCAGCCATGCCCCCTGTATGTCCAGCCGTGCCCCCTGTATGTCCAGCCGTGCCCCCTGTATGTCCAGCCGTGCCCCCGTATGTCCAGCCGTGCCCCCTGTATGTCCAGCCGTGCCCCCTGTATGTCCAGCCGTGCCCCCTGTATGTCCAGCCGTGCCCCCTGTATGTTCAGCCGTGCCCCCTGTATGTCCAGCCGTGCCCCCTGTATGTCCAGCCGTGCCCCTGTATGTCCAGCCATGCCCCCTTACCTTTAATCACGCGGCGCGCGGGAACATTACAGAAAGCGTTCGTTTGAACAGCTGTTTTTCTTGCCACGCATAGACACTCCCCGTCGTTCGCGATTGGACAGATCCGTCCAAGGGGGAGTGTCTACGCGCGGCAGGGAAAACAGCTATTCAAACGAAAGCTGTCTAATGTTCCCCCGCGCCGCGTGATTAACGTTGTAGCGGCGTTTGTGGCTTCGGTGGCGGCGGCGGTAGCAGCGGCGTGTGCGGCGGCGGGGAAAAAGTCCTCGAGTATAACGCGCACCCAAACTTTGAACTTTTTTTGGGGTATAAAATTTTGCGCGTATAAATAAATAAATACGGTATATGAAATTAAAACTTTTTTGATATTCCCAAAAACCTTTGTGTTTTGTGCGCCTACCTTTGATACAAAGAGCAACATACCTCACAGTAAAAATCCCTATATTCGGAGGAGAACTTGTTTCTTCCTCCTGATAAATGCAAATTCTTTTAACACAGCAAACTAGGCTTCACCCCAAACAAACCAGAGTTCCTCAACAGAGGAACTTCAACCTTAAACTGCCGCCTGTAAAACCTTGCGGCCAAAGGAGGCATCCGAAGATGCACTCACATCCACCTTATAACATTTTGAGAAGGTGTGGATAGACGACCAGGTCACCGCCTTACATATCTGTAAGACAGATGCTTGATGACGGAAAGCCCAAGAGGCACCTATCGCCCTGGTCGAATGCGCCGTGACATGAAAGGGAGGCGCCCGCCCCTTTAGGGCATAGGACTGGAGCGCAACTTGTCTGATACACCTAGAAATGGTGGCCGACGAGACCGCCAGACCTTTTTTAGGACCAGTCACCGACACGAACAGTGAGTCCGACCTCCGAAACGGAGCCATAGCAGACAAGTACACCCGTAGGGCTCGAACCACGTCTAAGGACTGTAAAGTGGTCTCCTTCCGGTTTTTCGGCTGAGGGCATAAGGACAGACCTTTGGAAGGAATGATGGCTGCAGTCGCAGCGCCACCTTATCGTTATGGATGACTAAGTAGGGAGTCTTGCAAGACAAGGCCGCCAGTTCAGATACTCGTCTGACCAAAGTAATTGCCACCAGAAAAACCACCTTCTGAGAGGATCTTCCGAATGTCTTCAAAACGGAGCTTCCTGAAGCGCCGAAAGAACTAAATTCAAGTCCCATGGAGGTAGTGGAGGACGCACAGGAGGGGCCACATGCCGGACCCCCTGCACAAACGTACGCACCAGGGAGTGCGGCGCCAGGGGTCGCTGAAAGTAGACAGCTAGAGCCGAGGTCTGACTCTTTACCGTACTCAAGGCTAGAGCCTGATCCACTCCACACTGTAAAAACAGCAGAATTCAGGACATCACGTATGTACAAGGGTGCCACTTCATCTCTTCACACATAGAGATGTAGGCCCTCCATGTACGATGGTAAATCTTTTGTGAGGTGGACTTCCGTGCCCGTAGCATGGTAGAAATCACGGGCCCGACAGGCCTCGGTCCTTCAACACCTGGCTCTCAACAGCCACGCCATCAAAGCCAGCGACTGTAAAGCAGAGTGAAAGATAGGACTTTGCGACAGCAGGTCTTCTCTCAGGGGTAGACGCCAGGGAACGTCTGCCACCAGACGCACCAGGTCCACGTACCAGGGACGGCACGGCCAATCCGGGGCGATCAGGATTGTTGGTATCCCCTCGGCTTCCACCCTGCGTAGCAGGCGAGGAAGAAGCTGCAGGGGAGGGAAGGCGTATATATCAGGCAGTAGTGACCCCAAGGCGCTACCAGCGCGTCTGACGCGTCTGCCCACGGATCCCTCGATCTGGTCACAAATCGTGACACCTTCCGATTGAGAGGGGACGCTAGAAGGTCCACGTCTGGAGTGCCCCATTTCTGGCACAGAGTCTGAAACACCTCCGGGTATAGCGACCATTCTCCTTGGTCCAGCTTTTGGCGACTTAGATAGTCGGCTTGCCAATTCAGCACCCCTGGAATGTACATTGACGACAGAGCTGGAACGTAGCTTTCGGCCCACCGGAGGATGTGCGCGACTTCCGTCACCGCAGCCGAGCTTCTTGTGCCCACTCAATGATTGACGTATGCCACGGCCGTGGTGTTGTCGGACTGGGTTCTGACCGGTTGGCCTTGTAGGCCCAGAGACCACTTGGAGAGACACAGCTTGATCGCTCGGAGCTCCAGTACATTGATCGGAAGACGGGACTCCTCCTGAGTCCAACGCCCCTGGGCTGACTGGACACCCCAGACGCCCCCCCAGCCGGAGAGGCTGGCATCCGTTGTGATCACTGTCCAGTGACACGGCAGGAACGATTTCCCGTTCCTGAGTACCGGAGATGTTAGCCATCACACTAGGGAGGACTTGGTCAGTCGACTCACTCGAATCTGATAATTCAGAGACAAAGGAAGCTTGTTCCATTGTGACAGAATCTCCTTCTGTAACACTCGAGTGTGGAATTGGGCATACGGGACTGCCTCGAAAGAGGCCACCATCAGACCCAGTACTCTCATGCAAAAGTGAAGCAACGCCCATTTCTGGGTCACCAACCGCTGCACCGCAGAGTGCAGAGTCTGCAGCTTCTCTGCTGGGAGGAAAACTTTTGCCTCCAAAGAATCCAGGACCAACCCCAGATACTCCAGCCGCTGAGACGGTACTAGTACTGACTTCTGTATATTCAGTAGCCAACCGAATTCCCGGAGGGTCTGACAGGTGATAGACATGTCCTCTTCTAACTCTGAGTTTGAGGAAGCTCTCAGAAGAAGGTCGTCCAGGTATCCCATGATAGCGATCCCGCGCTGCCGCAGCAGGGCCAGAATCAGGAGAGCACCTTGGTAAAAACCCGAGGTGCCGAGGCCAGGCCGAATGGGAGGGCCACAAATTTAAAGTTGTCCTCTCTGATCGCAAAAATCTCTGGTGTTTTGCACATATGGGGATGTGGAGGTACACGTCCTTGATGTGCAAGGACGCTAGGAAATCCCCCTGATGGAGCGCTGCTATTACTGAGCGTATCGACTCCATCCTGAACTTTTGTACTTTGACAAAGCAATTGAGGGCCTTGAGGTCCAGGACTGGACGGACCCCGTCATTCTTGGGGATTACAAACAGATTGGAGTAAAACCCCTGAAAACGTTCCTGTGAGGGAACCGGCACAATCACTCCTCTGACCAGCAGATCCTGGACAGCCCCTGACAGATCCTTCAGGCGACCCAGGGGAAGCCGGAGGTTGGAGGGAAAAAAATCTATCTTGTTACCCCGAGGAAACTACTTCGCAAACCCAACGGTTGGAAAGAAGAGACCTCCACTGAGCCGCAAATTCGTGAAGCCGGCCCCCCACCCGAGTTGTGGGCAAACCTTCAGGCAGAGGCAGGCTTGTTGGGCTTGCGGTTCCAGGTGCGCTTTTGTCCTTCAGTGGACGCCTTACTTAGCACCCTGAAAACATTTTTCTGACGCATTTGGCGAGCGAAAAGACCACTTGGGGGTAGTAAATGAGGGCCCTTGCCTACAGCGAGGCTCCTTTCCCTTCCCAGACTGCGGGAGCAGAGTGCTCCTACCGCCTGTGGCATCCTTTATGATGTCATCCAGGGAAGCCCCAAAAAGCCGTTCACCCTTAAAGGGTAAGTCAACCAGGGACTTCTTAGAAGACTGGTCCGCAGACCAACACTTCAGCCACACAAGGTGGCGTAGTACCACGGCGGAGGCTCTGGAAAGCAAGGGAAGCGTATCCAGGGCTGACTCACAGACAAACTTTAGACCTTGGACCAACTGGTCGGCCAGGTCAACGCAGGTCTCGGAAGCATTCTGCGCCTCCAGCTCCTGTACCAGGGACTTAGCCCGTTCGGTAAGAGTCTATAACACCAGAGTCCTGGCCAAAACCGGTCTCACTGCCGACCCCACCACTGTGAATAAAGAGCGGGCCACAGCCTCAGCTCTCCTGTCTGCGGGGTCCTTAAAGGCGGGAGCCCCTTCCACAGGCAACGTGGTAGCTTTCTTCAGCCTGGACACAGGGGGGTGCACTGACGGAGGAGATACCCTTTTGGGGAGGATTTCCAAAAAAGTTGGTAACGGACCACAAAGTACTTTGGTACAGCAAAAGCTTTCTGCGGCCGATCCCATTCCTTGTATAACAAGTCGTCCAGATACGGAACACAAGGAAACACTTTCGCGGTGCGGGGTGGCTTGCGGAACCCAAAAGGGACCGGCATGTCTGATGCCTTTGCCAAAATCCTCAAGTTTTAGAGTATCCCGCACCGCAGTGATAGGAGCTCCAACAAACTCCTTATCCTGCTTTGACCCTGAAGCAGAATCATCCTCACTGTCCGCGTGGGTTAAGTCTGCATCCTCTGACATGACAGAACTGTGGTCAAAAGCAGAAGCAGCACCTGATTCTGCGTCAGAGACATCCCCAGAAGCAGGCTCAGGGAGGGGGCGCTTTTTACCCCCCTTCTGGCCACTAGCCGCTTCCATCCTGGAAACAAACGCCTCCAGGACTGCCGTCACAGCATCCAGCGAGGCCACAGGAGCAGGGGCACTAAGGGTTAAGTCTGGCATGGTTGGGGAAGAAGCCTCACATGAGGGCCCTGGTGGTTCAGACTCCATGCTGTCCACGACAAAAAATTGCCACCTTAGTCTGCAGACCCAAAACTGACCCGCCGGTCACCCTCCTGACTGATACAGAGAGCAGGGACCCCCGGGGACTTACCACCCAGAACAGGCTGTACCGCTGAGCAGAGCTGAGAAAAGTGCTGTCTGTGCTGTGTCGTTTCCCTCAGAGAGAAATCTGTGGTGTGCGCGCCGTTATTTCAGGCACTAGAGGCCAAAGAATTTCTAAAATGGCCGCCGACATGCACAAAACAGCATGCGGGCTACAGGAAAATGGCCGCCGATACATAGACCCGCGGCTCCGGCAAAATGGCGGCCGTACACGTGCAGTTACACAGTAAAAAACACAGCCCAACACAGACAGAGCACATCAGTAAAAAATACCAGCCCAGTACAGTAAAAACACACAGTACCCACAGCAGCACAGCCCCCGGCAGTCGCAGAACCCCCCCAGGTGGACCCCCACCTCACAGCCGCCACCCAGAAACGGGAAAGGAGGGAGAGGAAAAGGGAGAGAGGAAAGCAGGGCAGACCCTCAGTCAACCTCCCCAGGAATGCACCAGCCAAAATCACCCCTGCCGAGGGGACACTACTTACCTGTCCTGCGACCACTGGCTGGAGGCATTCCAGACAGAACCAACGTCCGCTTGCGGCATGGCTTTCGGCCCGGCACACTGTGACACAGCCATAGAGACCAGTCATATGTGCGCCCTGGAACATGTAGTTCACCGGCCGCCCCTGGAGCAACGGGGCATGTTGTGGATGGCCTAGTTAAAGACCGGCACACGCTCGATGGCCGAACATGGGAGGACTACAAGGATCACCCAGTCGGCAGTTGATAGAGATCCCAGGATCCAAAAAAGCAGCAACAAAAAATAAATAAAGGCGAAAAATTTGCAAAAAACTCCAGGAGCACATGGACTCCAGAAAAGGCCAAGCTCTCCTGACGCTAGGCAGATTAAAAACTGAGGCTGAGGCTGGATGCTTCCAGAGAGTGGGTTGTACCCCGTGGGGGCACGCCCCCTGGGAGGTGCTGTACTAAGAGAAGTGTTTTTAACACTTAAAGTGCTGTTTTTTTCTGCCTAGTCTCTCCTAGAAGAAAGGTATATAACCCTAAGGTCAATGCTGCTGTGTCCGTCCATGAACGGAAGAGAAATCTATTTTTTAAGCTTTTTGGAAAACATAGAGCAGTGAGTGCACAGTGAGGTAGGGTACTGTAGTGACGTTGTACAAAACAACCAAAAAAGCACCATGCTTTTTTTTGAGAATCGTGAGAGAATCGTGATCTTCATTCTAAGATTTTTCGTGATTTTCATTTTTTCCCAGAGTCGTGCAGCTCTACTGCCTTTAGGAATTAATATGAGAAACACCAGCAAATCTATTGACGTAGCTTTAGGTGCACACTGTACAGAGGACACAGACAGTATACCACATGAAAATACTGCAGCTAGCACAATCACCTGCCTGCCAGTATGTTAGGAAGAGCGGATCTATCTAAACTCAATACAGTGTATAAATATATATACAACCCCTGGGGTGCATATATATCCTCTACACACTGTAACTCTAACTGACTAGCCTGCCTGCCTGCCTGCTCTATCTAACTCCAAAAAATTACACTTTCTCTCTCTCTCTCTCTGTAAACCACCAACACAATACACAAGGCCGACTTCCAGGCAGCATCATATAGTGTGGGGCGTGTACTAAACCCTCTGAGCCATAATTGGCCAAAGCCACCCTGGCTTTGGCCAATAATGGCTCACGTTTTTTTACGTGCTGTGATTGGCCAAGCATGCAGGTCATAGTGCATGCTTGACCAATCATCAGCCAGCAATGCACTGCAATGCCGCAGTGAATTATGGGCCGAGACACGCCACTCGAATTTGACGCGAACGGCCCAAAACGTTCGTAATTAGACGAACGATTGAACATACGATGTGAATTCGACTCGAATACGAAGCTCATCCCTTGTCTTGGGGATCATCAATATATGGGCCCTAAGGTCATCAGAAGAGGGCATCGATCCATGTTTCAGAGCGTTAAAGTAGTTGGCTAGGTGGGGATCCAAAAGGGTAGAGAACATCTTGTAATATAGGCCTGAAAACCTGTCCATGCCCGAAACTTTAGAGGGATGTAGAGATTTAATCACTTAGAGAAGTTCAGCCTCTGAGATGCTGGCATTAAGGGCATTGTAAGCCCCTTCTGGAAGCTTAGGAAGGTTCAGTTCACAAAATAACTTTTCGGCTTGATGTAGGGGAAATGAGCCTGGCTTGGCATCTAGTGAGGAAAGAAAATCAGAAGTCAGACAAGATCTGTAGAGGATTGAAGGTAAGACCCCCTGTCCATGCCGGAAGCCAAACTGGTCTATACGATTTTCCCACAGAGTTCAGTTTCTTGGCCAACATGGGCCCAGGTTTATCAGTGCATGTATAATACTTGTGTTTGGTCCACCACAAAGGCCTTTTCAGCTCGAAAGGTGCAATCCTGTCACCAGAGTATCACAAGACCTCCTATGTGCTGTAGTGGTGCTTGCCTTCCAAAGTGCATGCACTGTTGCTAAGAGTGAATGAAGTTCAGTGATGCATCAGTCCCTGTCCTGTTTATGCGCGATAATGTGGCCATGAACCATAGCCTATGGGCCTCCCAAGGGAGACACAGCTGAAGTAACCGAGCCCACGTTGTCGGCAAATTATGTTTGTATGGAAGACTGGATATGCTGACAGATGGCTTGAGTAGTCAAAAGTGATTCATTAATCCGCCAATGTAAGGGGCGTTTGGTGAGACCCAAAAGGGAAACAAGAAAGACCAATGGGTCTAGAGGGATAGAGATCTTGTGAACTAGAGGAAGATGATGTACTAGCATAGAAACATGATCAATCCTTCAAAAGATATCACGTGGGTAAAATAGTACATAAAGTCACGGGCATTAGGATGGAGCTCCATCCAGAAGTCTATAAAACCGAAGGTTTGGAGAACTGTGCACACTTGAGCCTCATGCACCTAATCAGGAGGGGGAGTTGCCCCTTGCGCATAACGTCTGTCTAGGGCAGAATTAAGGGCAATGATAGAAACGCCCATGAGGAGGAGTAATCCTGTGTTGAAATCTATTAGGTGCTTAGTAGGAAACAATAGTCACATAAATTTTGCTGCAAAAGTAAGTACCGACCAGTAGGATCCACAATCTCCAGTGAAAGGAAAATTGTGTTTGAATACGATCAAAACACCTCTATGTTTGTCAGCAAAACAAGGACAACAGAAGCCCCTTGTCAATAAGTGGCTGTCGTTCAGGCAGGGGCCCGGACTCTGGGAGAAGAGAAGCGAGGGGGAGGGAAAAGAAATGTGAAAGAAAGGAGAAAGAGAGAAAGGAAATAAAGTAAATGGTAGCTGTAGACAAAAAACACCAAATAGGTGGAATACATCTCGACAATAGAGAATGCAAATGTTAGAGCAATAGTAGCTCTCAAAAATAGGGCATAAGGAAATTGCAGGCCACAAATATCGGAATGAAGCATGCGTGGGAGGGGTGGGGATAAAGGGCTAAGGGTAGGGTTAGGGGAGGGAGGGGCCTAGGAAGGTAGGATCGGGAAGGGAGATGGAAAAAATTTATGCACCATGGGTATAGAAAGCCCCCTAGAAATCATGAGGAAGCAACAGCATCAAACAGAACATTAACAGTAAAGTAACCTGGAGTAGTAGCAATTTAGGGGAGTCGGGGGGGGGGGGGGCGGCATAGAGCAAGCACCTTGTCCACATCCCCCAAGGCCCGCTTGAGTTTCTGAATGAACAATAATATAAAAAATATCTACAGGCAATAAAATTTTATTAAGAGGGGGGCTTGCACACCACCGCCAACACTCATAAAAAAGGGAGGGTAGGGCAGGGAAAGGTTAGAGGAAAAGAGGGAAGGGAGCGGGAAAGCGGTAACAGGGTTTGGGTGAGGAGGTGGGGGAGTAGGAAGGTTACAACATAGGCGGGGAGGCCAACCCATACACAATGAACAGCAATACAAATTGTAAAATACAACAGATCAGGACATAAAAAACACCACACATTCAGCATTGGTCAGTCCCATGTTGTAAAACGCTTTTAACCCTCTGTGCACTTTATTACATTTTGCATTCTGCACTTAGAAGCGCCTTTCTTTTCCTTTTTTGGCCATTCCTATTGCCCGCAATAGACCAACTTAGGGCCATCCAATGTAAAGCAGAAAGGCAAAACGTAACGATCAACAGGTGTCAATGAAACTCCATGGGGAGGTCTGCAGTGATCCTTAAGGCTGGGTTCACACTACTACACTACTTTCATCCTACTTTGCGCTGTGTTCAATGTTTCCCTATGAGAGCGTCTTGTAGCGTCCTACACAAGTCGGTCCGACTTTGAAAATGCTCCCTGTACTACTTTTGGTCCTACATTGATCCTACTTCAGGCCCATTGAATATCATTGAAGTCGGACCAAAGTAGTATCCTGTTCATGAAAGTAGGATGGATGTAGGACCAATGTAGGATAAATGTAGGACCGACTTGTGTAGGACGCTACAAGACGCTCTCATAGGGAAACATTGAACACAGAGCAAAGTAGGATGAAAGTAGTGTAGTAGTGTGAACCCAGCCTAAGGGGTTGTAAAGGTACATGTTTTTTCACCTTAATGCATTCTTTGCATTAAGGTGAAAAAACATTCGAGCATTTTGAAAAAGTCCCATGCCGTAAATGCGCTGGCTTCCCGGTCGGCTTCTCGGCTCATACATTGGTTGATTAAAAGCAGCGCAGCCATTGGCTCGTGCTGCTGTCAATCATATCCAATGATGTGGCGCTCCGGGGGGCGGGGCCGAGTGATACAGTGAGCGGCTATAGCTGCCGGCTGTATCACGGGAGCGTGCTCGCAAGAACTTACTACCATGCAAGAGAGTGGAAAGTTCTTGCGGAGGGAGCCGAGACAGCCGCGAGGGATCCCAGAAGACCAGGTTCGGGGCCACTCTGTGCAAAACGAGCTGCACAGTGGAGGTAAGTATGACATGTTTGTTATTTAAAAAAAAAAAAAAAAATTCTCTTTAGTGTTTCTTTAAATCCCAATAAGGATCAGAAAGCCCCCGTAGCACCAAGTACAATCTGCAGGTTCCTTGAGGGTAATGTGTCAGTACCTATGAAATGCAGGATGAGGCCGCAGGTGTAAGTTAAAGCGGTCCTCCACCCTAAAGTGGAGTCCCGCTGATCGGAACCCTCCCCCCCTCCGGTGTCACATTTGACACCTTTCAGGGGGGAGGGGGGTGCAGACACCTGTCTAAAGACAGGTATTTGCACCCACTTCCGGCCACACGATACGGGCGAAAGACGGGCATTCCGTCACATCCCGTCTGTCGCCCGTTGTGTGCTGGGAACACTCGGCTCCCAGCACACAGCGTGTGAGCCAATCGGCGGGCGCAGCGCGACTCGCGCATGCGCCGTAGGGAACCGGGCAGTGAAGCCGCAGCGCTTCACTTCCTGGTTCCCTCAGCGTGGATGGCGGGGGGAGCAGCAGAGTGACGAGCGATCGCTCGTGCTCTGCTGCGATCGGCGCTGGACTCCAGGACAGGTAAGTGTCCTATTATTAAAAGTCAGCAGCTGCAGTATTTGTAGCTGCTGACTTTTAATATTTTGTTCCCATGGCACATCCGCTTTAACTACTAGCAGTACATAGGTAGAAACAGTCTCCTGAGGAAGAAAATAGTGGGGCCATCAGGGGACCCCCCCTGTTGAACAGGTACCTTAAAGAGTCTTTCCAGAGATCAGAATACGAACATTCACAACAGGGTAACAGTAACGGTAATAATAGTTACACAGCCAAACTCACAAATATGGCTACTAAAGGCAGGAGAACAGGCTCCAAGACAAAGATTCAGGAAAGCCTTCCTTCAAGATGGTATAGAGATACAGAGCTGGCTCAATTCTGAGGATAGCAGCCGTCAGTGCCCCACATCGTATGCTCCTTGTATATAGACTTCTGTTTGGTACTAAACCATGGACCTTATAGACAGTCACAGCTCAAAAGGGTGTATACCTTTCTGTGCTGCCTCTTCACATACTGCATGCACCGGAATACTTTGATCTTGGGGGATTTACTGATGCTGCTGGGGGTTTTATTGTTGCTGGTAGGATAATCTATTTTTACTGCTGAAATTTTTTTTCTTTAAAAGGGAGATGGTGCAAGAGGTGGGTAGTGGGCAGTGTACCTGCATCTGTTCACTTAGAGAGAAAAAAAACTTGCGTATACAACATTTTTAGAAGGAAGGACAGACTTTTGGAGGCACACACTACAAAACTTCAATTCAACAGCATATCAAATTTTTGGGTAAAAAGCGATGCATTTGGGTGAAATCCTCACATTTAAAGCTAAAAAAATGATCAAAAATGCTCATGGCCTAAATAAATCCTTAAGTAAATCGTCTGTACATTCAAAATCTAGTTTGACTTTTTTCTAATTGTAAGTGCAATGGCAGAAATGTACAATTGTAAAACCAGGAAGTGTGCTATACTGACACAAAATCAGAGTACACAACTTTTAAAATTACAATAACAACGATAAATGTTTTCATTTCCTACTGTTTTTGTATAATTTTCAGTAATTTACAAGTTTACCTTACCTTACGTTATCTTTTCTTTTGCCTCCTAAAAATAATCTGGTAGATGAAAGGTGGAAGTTGAATGACTGGGAGTGGTTTTACTGCATGAGCTTTGAAAGTGAAACAAAAACAGGGAGAGCTACAGCAAGGGGGTGTGTCATTATGTTGCCATTTATTAACCATGTAGGTTTCCATTTCACAGGCTGTGTAAAAGCTGGGTAAACTATGATGTTGTTTTTCCTGGCTAATCATATGCTTTTACTCATAGCTCCTAACTGTCTGATTTCGAGGGACTGTCCCTGATTTGGAGCAATGTCCCTCATTCCTCCTCATTTGTCCCTCATTTTGGTTTGATCTATATAGTTGTATATAAAATGCACTTTTTATGCTGCATTTGTAAATTCCAAAAGCCAATATAAAAGAATATTAGTGGTAAAAAAGCACTTGTGGGTTTAACCAATCTTGTTTTTCTTGTATACTTCTCCTTTAACCACTTAATCACCGCCTCATAGCCGAAATACGGCTACAGGGCGGTCGCTTAACTCTGGGAGGACGTCCATGGACGTTCTCCCAGAATCGCGCTCCCGCGCATCCCAGAATCGCGCTCCCGGCACATCACGGATCGCGGTAAATTGCATCTGATAGCAGCCGTTTACCACGTAATCGCTCCGTCCAATGACGGAGCGATCACATGTAAACAAACCGGCGTCATTTGATGACGCCGGTTCCTCCCTCCTCTCTCTGTACCGATCGGTACAGTGTGAGAGGGGGGAGCGCGGGTGTCAGCAGCGCTGTGGATAGATCTGTGACTATTGCAGTCAGAGATCCATCCATCCCTGCTCAGCCATCCCTGCAACCCCCACCCCAATACTGTGCAATAACCCCTGCAATACTCTGCAATACCCCCTACAATACTGTGAAATACCCCCTGCAATACTCTGCAATACCCCTACAATACTGTGAAATACCCCCTGCAATACTCTGCAATGCCCCCTGCAATACTCTGCAATACACTCTGCAATACCCCCTGCAATACCCCCTGCGCGAATACTCTGCAATACCCCCTGCGCTAATACTCTGCAATACCCCCTGCAATACTCTGCAATACCCCCTACAATACTGTGAAATAACCCCTGCAATACTCTGAAATACCCCCTACAATACTGTGAAATACCCCCTGCAATACTCTGCAATACCCCCTGCAATACTCTGCAATACCCCCTGCAATACTCTGCAATACCCCCTGCGCTAATACTCTGCAATACCCCCTGCGCTAATACTCTGCAATACCCCCTGCGCTAATACTCTGCAATACCCCCTGCGCTAATACTCTGCAATACCCCCTGCGCTAATACACTGCAATACCCCCTGCGCTAATACACTGCAATACCCCCTGCGCTAATACACTGCAATACCCCCTGCGCCAATACTCTGCAATACCCCCCGCACCAATACTCTGCAATACCCCCCGCACAATACTCTGCAATACCCCCGCACCAATACTCTGCAATACCCCCGCACCAATACTCTGCAATACCCCCGCACCAATACTCTGCAATATCCCCACACAATACTCTGAAATACCCCCCGCACCAATACTCTGCAGTACCCCCGCACCAATACTCTGCAGTACCCCCGCACCAGAACTCTGCAATACCCCGCATCAATACTCTGCAATACCCCCACACAATACTCTGCAATAATCCCCGCAGAATACTCTGCAGTACCCGAGCACCAATACTCTGCAATACCCCCGTCTTATTGACCCCATATCTCACTGTAAATAGGACCTGTCATGCTATATTCCTATTACAAGGGATGTTTACATTCCTTGTAATAGGAATAAAAGTGATCAAAACATTTATTTTTGGGGAAAAACATGTCAAACTAAAATAAATAAAGTAAAATAAACAATAATAAAAAAAAAAATTTAAAGCGTCCCTGTTCCCATGTGCTCGTATATAGAAGCGACCGCACTCGTAAGTCCCGCCCACATATGAAAACGGTGTTCAAACCACACATGTGAGGTATCGCTGCGAACGTTAGAGCAAGAGCAATCATTTTAGCCCTAGACCTCTTCTCCAACTAAAAATATGTAACCAGTAAAAATATTTAAAGCGTCACCTATGGGGATTTTTAAGTAGCGAAGTTTGGCGCCATTCCGCAAGCGTGTGCAATTTTGAAGGGTGACATGTTGGGTATCTATTGACTCAGCGTAACTTCATCTTTCATATTATGCAAAAACATTGGGCTAACTTTAATGTTTTTTTTTTTTAAAGCACAAAACCGTTTTATTTCCAAAAAAAACGCATTCGAAAAATTGCAACGACCGCCATTGTATTCTCTAGGGTCTTTGCTAAAAAAGCATATATAATGTTTTGGGGTTCTATGTCATTTTCTAGAAAATAAATGATGATTTTTCCATGTAGGAGAGGAATGTCAGAATTGGTCTGGGTGTTCCAGAACGCCTGATGGTGCTCCCTGCATGTTGGGCCTCTGTATGTGGCCATGCTGTGTAAAAGTCTCACACATTTGGTATCGCCATACTCGGTAGGAATAGCAGAATATGAACATTTTGTGAAAAAAAATCTTGATTTTGCAAAGAATTGTGGGAAAAAATGACAACTTAAAAAAACTCACCATGCCTCTTTCTAAATACCTTGGAATGTCTTCTTTCCAAAAAGGGGTCATTTGGGGGGTATTTGTACTTTTCTGGCATGTTAGGGCCTCAAGAAACGAGAGAGGCCATCAGTACTTCAGGTGTGATCAAATTGATCAATTTTCAGTAATTGGTACCATAGCTTGTAGACCCTATAACTTTCACCCAGACTAAATAATAACCAAATTTTTTTTTTTTACCAAAGATATGTAGCAGTATACATTTTAGGCCAAATTTATGAAGAAAAAAAATTGTTTGCTAAATTTTATAATAGAAATGAAGAAAAATTTTTTTTTTTACAAAATTTTCTTTCTTTTTTCATTTATAGCGAAACAAATAAAAACCGCAGAGGTGATCAAATACCACCAAAAGAAAGCTCTATTTGTGGGAAAAAAAGGACAAAAATGTAATTGTTATTGTCATTCAAAATGTGAGAGCACCGAAAGCTGAAAATTGGTCTGGTGATTAAGGGGGTTTTCGTGCCCAGTGGTCAAGTGGTTAAGGGGGCATGACAGGGGGTGTGTGCTATGCCTGCATACTTTTGCTGATAGGTGACCCTCATTCCCATCTCAAAAAGTTGGGAGGTATGTTTTACTTTCAGTTCATAACTTAAAGTGGTTGTAAAGTCAGAAGGTTTTTTATCTTAATGCATTCTATGCATTAAGATGGAAAAACCTTCTGTGTGCAGCAGCCACCCCAGCACTCCCTAATACTTACCAGAGCCCCATCTCTCTCCAGTAATGTCTACGAGTTCCTCAGTCATCTGGGACTCTTCTCCTGATTGGCTGAGACAGCAGTGGTAACATTGGCTCCCGCTGCTGTTAACCACTTTAGCCCCAGAAGGATTTAACCCCTTAGAGTCGGTTCACACTGCAGCGGCACGACTTCGGGGGCGACTCTGCAAGTCGTCCTGAGGACGACTTCAGAGGCGATTTGCAAAACGACTTCTGTATAAAAGTCAATGCAGGTCGCCCCGAGCCGCCCCCGAAGTCGTACAGGAACCTTTTTCAAAGTCGGAGCGACTTGGGTCGCTCCTATTAGAACGCTTCCATTGCATTCAATAGGACGCGACTTGTCAGGCGGCTGAGCCGCCTGTCGTGTCGCCCCAGTGTGAACCGGGTCTTAGGGTACTTTCACACTGGGGGAGCGGGGCCATTAGCAGTAAATCGTTGCTAGATTTAGTGACGCTTTACCGTAGTTTTAGAATGGGTTAATAGTGCTTGTTTTGCGGCGCTTCTGAATTCCTTTTCAGGAGCTTCGGAATCGCTGCTCATTCATTCCAAAGCGCTCCTACCCTGCCCCAAAGATGCTGCTTGCAGGACTTTTTTCCACTCAGGCTTTTACACTGGGGAAGCATGAGCGGCAGTTTTCAGGTGCTTTACAGGCACTAAATGCCTGAAAACAGTGTGAAAGTACCCTTAAGGACCAGTCCCTTTTTTGCGATACGGCACTGCGCTACATTTACTGACAATTGTGTGGTAATGCGACGTTGTACCCAAAAATGTACGTATTTCTTTCCCCCGCAAATAGACATTGCTTTTGGTGGTATTTGATCACCCTCTGTGTTTTTTTTATTTTTTGCGCTATAAACAAATAAAGACTGACAATTTAAAAAAAAAACACTATTTTCTACTTTCTGTTATAATACATATCCAAAAAAATATATATAAAAAATGAATTCATTCATCAGTTTAGGCCAATATCAAATATAAAAACAATGGGCCAGATTCTCAGTGGAGATACGACGGCGTATCTCCAGATACGCCGTCGTATCTCTGCGTTGTGCCGTCGTATCTATGTGCCTGATTCTTAGAATCAGTTATGCATAGATATCTATTAGATCCGACAGGCGTAAGTCTCTTACGCCGTCGGATCGTAACTGCAAATTTACGCTGGCCGCTAGGGGCGTGTACGCTGATTTACACGTCGAAATATGTAAATCAGCTAGATACGCGAATTCACGAACGTACGCCCGGCCGACGCAGTAAAGTTACGCCGTTTACAGTAGGCTTTTCCCGGTGTATAGTTACCTCTGCTATATGGTGGCGTAAGTGCGGCGTACCAATGTTAAGTACGTAAGTAAGTATCGTTCCCGCGTCGAAATTTAAAAAAGTTTTGTCGTTTGCGCAAGTCGTCCGTGAATGGGGCTGGACGTCATTTACGTTCACGTCGAAACCAATGACGTCCTTGCAGCGTACTTTGGAGCAATGCACACTGGGAAATTCCACGGACGGCGCATGCGCCGTTTGGGAAAAACGTCAATCACGTCGGGTCACAGTACATTTACATAAAACACGCCCCCCTGATCCAAATTTGAATTACGCGGGCTTACGCCGGCCAATTTACGCTATGCCGCCGCAACTTACGGAGCTTTGAGAATACAGCACTTGCCCGTCTAAGTTGCGGAGGCGTAACGTAAATTCGATACGTTACGCCGTCGCAAAGATACGCCGCTGGACGAGAATCTGGCCCAATAAGCGTATATTGATTGGTTTGCCCAAAAGTTATAGCGTCTACAAAATAGGGGATTGATTTATAGCATTTTTATTATTTATTTATTTTTAATAGTAATGGTGGTAATCAGCAATTTTTAGCTGGACTGCGACATTGCAGCAGACAGATCAGACACTTTGACCGATTTTTGGGACCAGTGACATTTAAGCCCTAAATACACGATCGCTTTGTCCGATGAAAACAAACAGATGGACTGTTTTCATCGGATAAACCGATCGTGTGTGGGCCCCATCGGTTTGTTTTCCATCGGTGAAAAAAAATAGAACATGTTTTAAATTTTTCCTATGGATAAAAAAACAATAGAAAAAAACGATCGTCTGTGTGGAAGTCCATCGGTCAAAGATCCACGCATGCTCAGAATCATGTCGATGCACGCTCGGAAGCATTGAACTTCATTTTTCTCAGCGCGTCATAGTGTTTTTACGTCACCGCGGTCGGATTTTTGACTGATGGTGTGTAGGCAAGACTGATGAAAGTGAGCTTCATCGGATATCCGACGAAAAAATCCATCGGATTAGATTCCATCAGATATCCGATCGTGTGTACAAGGCTTTATAGTGTGATCAGTGCTATAAAAATGCACTAATTACTGTATAAATTACACTGGCAGGGAAGGTGTTAACACTAGGGGGCTATCAAGGGGTTAAATGTGTTACCTGGGAGGTATTTCTAACTGTGGAGGGGAGGGGACTGACTGGGAGAAGAGAGAGATCGTTGTTCCTGATCACTAGGGACAGACAATCTCTCTCTACTCCCCTGACAGAACGGGGATCTGTATGTTTACATTGACAGATCACCGTTCTGGCTCTCTGTGGAGCGATCACGGGTGGCTGGTGGACATTGCGGCCGCTGTGTGCCATGTGCGCTCCCACTGTATTTCTTGCACAAAGCGATGTACACCTACGGCAATTCGCACAAAAGAGCTGCAGTATAATGATGGCGGCTGGTCAGCAAGTGGTTAATGAGTTTGCAAATTTTTTTGCACTGGAACATGTGCAAGAATATTAATTATTAGTCATGAGCTTTGGGTTTGTGTTCAACTCAAACTCAATGCATTTGCAGTGAAAATGGTAAACTAATGCAGTCATTAGTTTCTATAACAAACCAATTATCAATAATCCCAATAAAATAGGATTTTTTTACTTACCGTAAAATCCGTTTCTCTGAGTTCATTGACAGACACAGCCTTCTGTATTTAGAAGCTAAATAGGGTTAATATTGTCTCCGCAGGAGTAGGACTAGGCAGAACAAAAAACAACACCTGGCTACGCCCATGGATTGTCTTTAGTCAGCATATAACCCCCTCCCTGCCCTAGATATTTAGTTTAGTAGCAAGCAATAATAGAAGTATTAAAAAACTCCATAGAGGGGTGGGTGCTGTGTCTGTCAGTAAAAAAATCCTATTTTCTCTTTCGTTCATTGACAGACACAGCCTTCTTTATTCAGAAACTATAGGGACGTCCCAAAGCAGGGGAGAACATGAGGGGTAGGACAATAAAAAATCCCAAGGCTAACACAAGAGCCAACCAGGTAACAGGAGCTTCACAAAAGACAAGCTGGAACCCAACCTGAACGATACCCCTTCAAGAGGGAATAGACCCTCTAAACAGCAGGCTGCACAAACTTGCGGCCAAAAGAGGCATCCGCAGATGCCAACCCATCCACTTCGTAGAACTTGTGAAAAAGCACAATGGATGCCTGATGACAGAAGGCCCACGAAGCATTAAGCGCTCGATAATAATGCGCCGTAACAGGGAAAGGAGGAACCCGATCCCTGACAGAATAGCCCAGATTCATTATCTATCCGATCCATCCACCGTTTGGGAAAAACGTCAATCACGTCGGGTCACAGTACATTTACATAAAACACGCCCCCCTGATCCAAATTTGAATTAGGCGGGCTTACGCCGGCCAATTTACGCTATGCTGCCGCAACTTACGGAGCAAGTGCTCTGAGAATACAGCACTTGCCCGTCTAAGTTGCGGAGGCGTAACGTAAATTCGATACGTTATGCCGCCGCAAAGATACGCCGCTGGACGAGAATCTGGCCCAATAAGCGTATATTGATTGGTTTGCCCAAAAGTTATAGCGTCTACAAAATAGGGGATTGATTTATAGCATTTTTATTATTTATTTATTTTTAATAGTAATGGTGGTAATCAGCAATTTTTAGCTGGACTGCGACATTGCAGCAGACAGATCAGACACTTTTGACCGATTTTTGGGACCAGTGACATTTAAGCCCTGTATACACGATCGCTTTGTCCAATGAAAACAAACAGATGGACTGTTTTCATCGGACAAACCGATCGTGTGTGGGCCCCATCGGTTTGTTTTCCATCGGTGAAAAAAAATAGAACATGTTTTAAATTTTTCCTATGGATAAAAAAACAATAGAAAAAAACGATCGTCTGTGTGGAAGTTCATCGGTCAAAGATCCACGCATGCTCAGAATCATGTCGATGCACGCTCGGAAGCATTGAACTTCATTTTTCTCAGCACGTCATAGTGTTTTTGCGTCACCGCTTTTTGGCGCGGTCGGATTTTTGACTGATGGTGTGTAGGCAAGACTGATGAAAGTGAGCTTCATCGGATATCCGACGAAAAAATCCATCGGATTAGATTCCATCAGATATCCGATCGTGTGTACAAGGCTTTATAGTGTGATCAGTGCTATAAAAATGCACCAATTACTGTATAAATTACACTGGCAGGGAAGGTGTTAACACTAGGGGGCTATCAAGGGGTTAAATGTGTTACCTGGGAGGTATTTCTAACTGTGGAGGGGAGGGGACTGACTGAGAGAAGAGTGAGATCGTTGTTCCTGATCACTAGGGACAGACGATCTCTCTCTACTCCCCTGACAGAATGGGGATCTGTATGTTTACATTGACAGATCACCGTTCTGGCTCTCTGTGGAGCGATCACGGGTGGCTGGTGGACATTGCGGCCGCTGTGTGCCATGTGCGCTCCCACTGTATTTCTTGCACAAAGCGATGTACATCCACTTCGTAGAACTTGTGAAAAAGCACAATGGATGCCTGATGACAGAAGGCCCACGAAGCATTAAGCGCTCGATAAGAATGCGCCGTAACAGGGAAAGGAGGAACCCGATCCCTGACAGAATAGCCCAGATTCCTTATCTATCCGATCCATGCAGAAAAAGGTTGCAGAAGAAGCAGACATCCCCTTTCTTGGCCTGTCCGTGCGTACAGAGAGCCTGACCTCCAAAAGACTCAGTGGCCGGCAAATAAATCCGAATCCCCAAACCACATCCCGGGCAGATATGGCAAATTCCTTGGGATGTGTTGACCAGGGACACAAGTAGGGATGAGCTTCAAGTTCGAGTCGAACTCTTGTTTGACTCGAACATCTGTGGTTCGCTTGTTCAACGAAGATCGAACATTATGGGTCGTTCGCGCCAAATTTGAGTTGCGCAGCACGGCCCATAATGCACTGCGTTATCGCAGTGAATTGCTGGCTGATGATTGGCCAAGTATGCACTACGAGCCACATGCTTTGGCCAATCACAGCGCCCTCAGCACAGAGAGCCATAATTGGCCAAAGCCAGGGTGCCTTTGGCCAATCATGGCTATGGGGGACTAAGCACATGCCCCACACTATATAAGGCCACCTGCATGTCGGCCTTGTGTAGTGTGTTTCGGCATTCAGAGAGAGAGAGAGCGAGATTGTGGTTTTATTTCAGTTAGCAAAAGCTAGATTGAGCAGGCAGTTGATTGAGCTAGTTAGATCCAGTGTTCCAGTTTATTTAGTATATATATATGCATTGCACGCTTTGTATATGTGTATGTATATATATATATATATATATATATATATATATATATATATATATATATTCACTGTAGACAGTTTAGCTAGATCTCATTGCAGAGCGTTCCTGTTATTCTATTCCTACTGATAATACAGGCAGGCAGTTGATTGTGCTAACCTGCATTATATTAAGTCAGTGTACTATATACTGGGCACAGTGTGCATGTAAAGCTGAATGCAGACTATTCCTTTTCTATTACTAAAAATACAGGCAGTTGATTGAGCTAAGCTGCAGTATATTAAGTCAGTGTACTGTATACTGGGCACAGTGTGCACGTAAAGCTGACTGCAGACCATTCCTTTTCTATTACTAATGTCAGAACCATGGACGTATCTCGGCATATAGCCTACACATACCGTCAGAATATTTATTCTGAACTATAAAACATTATTGTATTATGAAAATATGTATATCTGTGCTTTGGGAGAAATACAATTTTCCTACAATACAAGATATCTAAAATTCTTTTATCCGTGCTATTTTGAGGACAAGCAATACATATATAAATAATAATATTTAAAATATATATATTTATTAATTAAAAGGTACAGTGCAAAATCTAAATCAGGTACAATTCGTATTACAAAAATTAATTGATATGCTTCTATAATCAGAAATAAGCGATGGCTGAATGTTTAGAGACTATTTACAATATTATGACAAGGCATTCATAGCTCTCATATTTAAATCATCTTGGCGTATTTAAAACCTTTTAGCTTTTAGTGACATAACCTTGACATTGAATTATCTCTTCTCAATAACAAACAGATCTCTTGCCACTGCTACATAAAACACAAGGACAAGATGTCCTGTGGACAGTTCTTGATAATTTGGCCAAGAATGTCTTTTTAACACACAAGGCTATCTCTACTGCATCACCTGTTTAAACATATCCCAACATTAGGCCATTCACTAGGACTCACAATGATATTGTGATCGATATATGTAATAACAAGTATCTATATACAGTACGTCTGTGCGTTACTTCTGTAATTGCCTCTGAGGTATCTCATGCTGCAGTTAAAGACATTCCAGATACAATTAACACTTGCTAAGATAATAGAGTGGCCACAGTTGGTATCTGTTTAAACGACCTATTGCATAGAGGATGTAAGATCAAAATTATACATTACCAGTAATTAAGAGATCTTTCTGTTTGAGAAGGGAAAGTCCTAATGAAGGACTCTTGAGAGCCCCTACATGTTTGCGGTCACTCTCTGCTTTCCAGCTTCCTTCCAGGGATCAGAGCAGCTTCCAGAGATCAGCCATCTCTCTCCCATCAAGCTTCTTCCCATCAGACCCCCTCTCTGTCCTGAGTAATCACTTTTTATCTCTCCCAAGAAGTGGGTGTGTCACATCACTATCACATGACTGCCGATGTCACATAATAATATGTTTTGATAAGTCTATATTGAACCAATGCCGATATTAACCTGTAGGGGGCAGTAGCGTGTAAGGAATTATCCCTAATGATGAGGTCAAGCAGAGTTAATCATGACTTATGACCTCTCTAACTTGGGCCTATAAAACCCCCCCATAAATTGTCCTGTATGTCAAACAGTTGTGAGACATCTTGGCAACGTCTAAAGTTATGATTGAGATAAGGTTTTATGATCAACACATATGCCTTGGAAAGTTCCTTTAAACTAATGTCGGGCTGTGATCAAGGCAGTCTAATACTTTGAAGTTATTTTAGGATCTTATACCTGGGACCCCAGTAGTGTCTATGTATTAACGAGTAGTATTATGTGAATTACTGATATACATGTTGTTGGTGTGGCATTATAAAGATACAATACTATTTAAGATGCAGTATATTATTCCACCGAGATTGTGAATAAGCCCCCCCTTAGTCTCATAGTACCAAGCTTGTAACAGCATGTTCTCATCAGACCCTTATCTACAGATGCCAAAGCTTCTAATTTATGGTCTGGGATACATGTACACAAGAACCAGGTCTTCTTGTAAGGCAGAAAACCGCTGTATAGATCTTTGACTTGATATTAACCTCCTAGAGAGAGGATAAGATCCAACAATGGCTTTAGTATTGTTCATCATATATATATGGATAGGAACACTACGAAAAATATACTTGTGCAACTTTATATGTATTCTTTTAACCCCAAATGTTCCGACAAATCCCCCCCACGTTCTTTCATACAGTAGTGTGGCGAATAGCCAAACACATGTTAAGAAACGGTGTCCGAAGAAATATCAGTGGTTAAAAAGATATGGCCACATTATTATTTTTCTTTATATTAAAAAAAAGAAAAATGTTCCTCTCTTCGTCCATATGATAAAGAGTGTTCTTGTATGACTTGGATCTTCCTTGACGAGTTCAAGTCTTTATAAAAACAAAATGAACTGTTGCAGTGGTGGTGTCTCCCCCCCATTTCAAATGTAATAAAAACAAAACTGGAAAATCAGCAATTGAAGAACTCTTCAGTGAATCCGCTCTTGTAGTGTTACAAGCTGTAAATGGGACTCAATATCCCTTCTTTCGACGGATATTCTTAGATTCAAATGACCAAGGGACTTCTGCAACAAATCTTTCTTTCCGACAATGCGAATCCTGGAGTATCTTGCTTCATGACTCCTGATGAAGGATTCGATGTGGCGGCAGGTTCCATCCGGAACTGGGCATCACGGATTAACTTCATCCAGACGATCGCGGTATCTTTTGGTGGTTGACTTCGTCTTTACCAATCAACAATCTGGTCTGGAGTGTGGTTTGGTGACGGTTCCCTCCGGAATGGGATGCCAAGGATTAACATCATCCATGCAACGTTGCGTCTTTGGTAGATCACTCCACCTTTACCAATCAACGATCTGGTCTGGATTGTCAATCTTTTTCTATTGGAGTAAATAGACAGTATGAATACATATTCTTATTAATTAAGATTTACATTTTCTAAATATGCTATATATATATGATATAGCGATTGGTTAACTATATTTTAATTAACTAAAAATCATCAACGATGTAATGATAATATTATTCTGCCATGAATGGCAGGATCAACACTAATGCTGAAGTATAAGTTTTGGAGATCTGTAAGTCAAGAGAGAAATATCACAATGTCATTTTATTACATTACATTCTCTTGATCCTGTTAAGTCTCTTCTTATACATTACCTTCCAGCATTCTTGGTTGGAAACTAGGATGACAAGCATACAATTTCATATTTCATACCATACCCAAACATGTTCTCAATTCACTGATATTGGCAGATACTCTTGACCTCATCACAGTCTCCATTTTCTTCTTGTGCGAGACCTAGGCTACGAACCGTAGGCCTCAGGGGATGAACCTTGGAGCGACACCATTGGTCTTCCTGAAATGAAATTTCAAACACCCGCCTCCCTCAACTGGTTAAGAACATATCTGGACCCTGGGATACGCTTTTCAAACATTTTGCTATTCAACAAAAATATCATCCACCTATGTTAAACTTTTTCTTGAAGGTATATCAGGCCTTGGCCTCATGTAAAATACCAAACAGAAACAAAATCACATTCAAAACATGAATTTATCTGACCAAGTTACATTCTGTTTCAGTTGTACTATTTCTTACCACCGTTAACTGCCAGCTTGTATGGGTCTTCAGGACTTACCTGAATGTTCCACCATCATTGGGCATCATTTAGTGTGGTGAAATACTTAGCGCTTCGTATTTTTATATCAAGCATTGGTCAATGTATGGCACAGCTTAGCTGTACATATATACTCGTTTATGTAGCTGTTTTAGATCAGCCTATAAACGCAATGACCATTTGGTTTAAGAATATCAAGTATAGGATTATCATAAGATCCGGTGCACTGATCCTACAAAGCTCCTTTCCTTTAATTTCCTAATGGTCTCCACTAGCGAAATATAGCAAGCTAGGGAATGACAACAATGTTTGATTTAAAACACAAGGTACGTTTTCACTTGGATCAGATTGGATCCTGGCTATGTGCATGTCTATTATACCACATCACAGGAATCTTTTCATAAACATATTTTCTTGAACTCTATGAAAACTTTTCTTTCATGAGTGTGATCTTACTGAAATCTTTTCTGTGTACATCCTGACTGTGAAACATTTTAATGCAGCAGGGTTCTTTTAAAATCTTCGGCCTATATATACATGGCCGGGTAATAATAAAACGTATTAGTACCTGTCTGAGTAATGACCTTTGTGGTACTAATATGTTTACTGCATCTGGCAGTAACCAAGATTATATTTGGGCTTCATGTTCATTTATGAAACTACTTGGGTTATATTTTAATCTGGACCACTTTGGTATTTACCAGATCTATGTGCATAACAAAGCAATGTAATATATCGTTGTCAATGTACACATGATATATTGGGTCATTGATTATCAGGAATAAATGATTGACTGATTATTCATTTATTTATTTCCTGAAGGGCGTGAGTACCTAAATAAAGGAAAATTTATTATCATACTTACCGTAATTTTCCTTTCCTGATGGACTCCATGGCAGCCTACGTGTGGGTTAATCCCGCCTCCTCTCCAATGTGATAGGACCCCATACCCATAAAAGTTAACTCACCAGTAGCACCAGTGTTCCGTAACTATCCCGACTCCATAATTTCAGGGTGGGAACTCCGTCTGCCATGGAGTCCATCAGGAAAGGAAAATTACGGTAAGTATGATAATAAATTTTCCTTTTTCCTGACTGACTCCATGGCAGCCTACGTGTGGGAAATAACTAGCCAAACACACGGGTGGGTATGCTGAACAGAAATATATTTAATTTGTCCCGTCAGCCGACAAGACTGATAAACCAAAATTTACAGAAGACAGTGCTGCAGGTTCAACACAGTAATGGGACATAAAGGTGTTTATAGAAGACCAAGAGGCCGCTCTACAAATAACGTCTGGCGCCACATGACGGGCTGCTGCCCAGGAAGCTGCCATCCCTCTCGTGGAGTGAGCTGTTACCGCCTGCGGAGGAGCCAAGCCCTTTGCACAATAAGCCTGTTGTATCGTCTGGACAATCCAGGATGCGATTGTTCTTGAAGATGCCTTCTTCCCTTTGTTCTTGCCTGAATGCAGGATGAACAGGTGATCAGATCGTCTGAATGTAGATGTAACTTGCAGATATTCAGTGAGTATCTTGCCCATATCCAGAGGGTGAGTCTCATCAGAATCTGGGTTTTTAAAGGTAGGGAGAACTACTTCCTGATTCTCATGGAAAACCGACGAGACCTTCGGTTTGGAGCCCAGCATGGGTATCAGAACCACTCTGTCTGGAAAAAAGGTGAGAAATGGCTCCTTGTGACCTAGAAAACCGATCTCGGACACTCTCTTGGCCGAGGTGATAGCTACCAGAAAGGCTACTTTGGCTGAAAAGTTCTTCAACGAGGACGGGGAGGGCCCCGACATACTAAGTCCATTCAAAAAGTCAAGTACTAACGGGAGATCCCATTTGGGGAATCTTGGCTTCCTCAGAGGTCTCAATCTTGAGGCTCCACGAAAAAACTGTTTGATTAGTGGATGGGTTGCCCAAGGAATTCCAGAAAAGGCTGAAAGTGCTGAGATTTGAACTCTTAGTGAGCTTACAGACAGAGGTAGGTCTAGTCCTGATTGAAGAAAGCTTAGGATGTTTTGGATTTCTGGGTTCTTGAAGGAACTGCCCGCGGTTAAAGAAAATTCCACAAACTTAGACCATATTCTACTGTACACTTTATTTGTGCTTCCTTTCCTTGAGCTCATAAGGGTAGAGATCACCCGAGAGGCGCAGCCAAGGGTTTCTAACCTTTCCCTTTCAAGAACCAGACCGCTAGTTTCATTTGAGCCGGACAGGGATGGAGGAGCGTTCCCTGGGAGAGAAGGTCTGGTCTGCATGGTATTAGAATTGGGTCCTGAAGACTCAGGTGAACCAGAAGAGGGAACCATGGCCTGTTCGGCCAGCATGGAGCCACCATTGTAATTTCTACTTCTTCCGCAAGAAGTCTCTTCAGGAATTTCAGAATTATTGGGATCGGGGGAAAGGCGTACGCCCTCTGAAACCACCACCGATCCGTTAGGGCATCCGTCCCGATTGCCTGGTTGCAGTAACCTCTTGTGTAGAATTTTTTCAATTTGGCATTGTTCGGAGAAGCAAAGAGATCCACTTGGGGATTGACTCCCAGGGACAAGATCCAACGGAAGGACTGATCGTGGAGAGACCATTCGTTGACGTCCACCTGAGTTCGTGATAGGAAATCCGCTTGGGAGTTCTGAATACCTGGAATAAAAACCGCCGTCAGGTTGACTAGGTTCACTTGGGCCCATTTCATAATGGGCTCTACTTCCTGGAGAAGGGATGAGCTCCGAGTCCCGCCTTGTCTCTTGACATATGATACTGCTGTGGTGTTGTCCATCCTTAGTATTACTGACCTTCCTTTCAGCAGTTGTGAAAAGGACTGTAGGGCACACCAGGCCGCACGAAGCTCCAGGGTGTTCGAGCCTGGATTGTGGAGGCGAGCGTCCCACCTGCCTTGCGCCATGCTTGTGCCGCACAGGGCCCCCCAACCGGAGCCACTGGCATCTGTCGTCACTGTGACCCACGAGACTGGAGCGATGGAGTGACAATTCAGCAGATTCTTCGGTTGAAGCCACCAGAAGAGGCTGCCCCTCATTGACGTTGAAATGTGGATCCGCTGATTCATGCTCCCTGATTTCCACTGCCTGAGAAAGCCGGATTGGAAGGGACGTAGCCTCCAGAGCGCCCATTTTACCATTGGTGTTGTGGATACCATTGTCCCAATGATCTTCAAACATTGATGAGCTCTTAGGTGACGAGTACTCAAGGCCCGGGAAATCCTCTCCTGAATTACCGGAATTTTCTCTGTTGGTAGAGAGATGGTCTTCCTTACTGTGTCGAATTGAGCACCTAGATAGGTTAGACACTGAGTTGGCTCCAGATGGCTTTTTGCCAGGTTCAGGAGCCACCCGAATTCGGACAAGGTCGCGATGACCTGATCCCTCTGTGCCAAGAGAAGGGTCTTGTCTTGGGACAGGACCAGGAGGTCGTCCAGATAATGATACAGACGAATCTTCTTCAGCCTGATGAGAGCTACCAGAGCCAAAAGAACTTTGGTGAAGACCCGTGGGGATGTTGTTAGGCCGAAGGGTAGGCACACGAACTGGAGGTGTTCCTGGTTGACATAGAACCTGAGGTATTTGTGCAGCTCTGCTGCTACTGGGACGTGGAAATAGGCATCCTTTAGGTCCACGGAAATCATCCAGTCGCCTGGCTGTATTGCTTGTTGGATGGTTGATAGAGTTTCCATTTTGAACTTTTTGTGTGTTATAAATTTGTTCAAATATGTCAAGTCTATGACTGGGCGCCAGGTACCGTTCTTCTTTTGTACTAAGAAGAGAGGGGAGTACACCCCAAGAAACTGTTCGTCTTTTGGGACGTGTATCACTGCTCCTTGAATCTTCAGGAGGTGAATGTAGTCTAGAAGGACCTGTTTCTGCTCCAGTGACCCTGGAAGAAGGGTGGAGATGAACTTTGGACAGGGAGGACTGGAAAAGGACCATGCGTGTCCTGAGGTCACGGTCTTGATGACCCAAAAGTCCTTGATTGAGGCCGCCCAGACGTGCCGATAAAGGAGTAGACGAGCTCCCACACGATCCGCTTGGGCGGGCGTTGTCTCAAAAAGATTTCCCCTTGTCGCGTCCAGTTGACGCCTGAGTAGTTGGAGTAGGTTTCCGGTAGGAGCCTCTACCTCTGCTCCAATTCCTTCTGTAGTTTCCACCAGGCCTGTAAGCACGAGCTTCCCTAGCGCGGTCCGGGCTGTATCGCCGAAATTGAGGCATTTTTCTTCCCGTTTGGCGCTTGTCCTGAGGAAGGAAACCAGACTTGCCGCCCGAGACTTTGGAGATGGCATCATCTAGCTTGTTGCCAAACAGGGTTGATCCTTCAAAAGGAATCTTGCACCAATTCTGCTTCGATGATGGGTCGGCAACCCAGGGGCGTAGCCAGAGGGCCCGTTTCGCGGTCACAGAAGAAAGCATAATCCTGGCTAACAGGCGGATTAAGTCAACGGAGGCTTCGCCCAGGAATGCGACCGCCAGTTTTAACTCTGCCGTGGCTGAGTTCTTGGCTAGTTCTTCAGAGACGCCTTTGAGGAAAGAATCAACGTTTTCCGTCCAGGCTTCCATGGCCTTTGATAATGCCGCTAAAGCTAGAGCCGGTTTGCAGGCTGTGCCCGCAAGGCCATAAATTCTTCTGAGGTCCTGGTCCATTCTTCTGTCCAGGCCATCTTTGAAAGAGACGGAGTCAGCAATAGGTAAAGTGACGTGTTTAGCAAGTCTCGTTACTGCCGCATCTACTAGAGGAACATTCTCCAAGTGTTTGACCTCTTCCTGTTTGAAGGGATAGAGCTTTGAGGCTTTGTTAGCCATGGAAGATTTCTTGTCCACCTTGCTCCATTCCTCTTCAAAAATACCCTTTAGTTCAGTCAAGAACGGGAACGTAGGGCGTTCTTTCCCCAAGCGTTTAAAATATTTTTTCTGCTTGGCTGGAGAAGCGGGTTGTTCTTCCCATAAGAGAGCCTCTTTAATCGCTTTGACGAGTGGCGTCACCTGCGCGAAGTCAAATTCTAAGCCTTCTTCGTCACTCTCTAGGTCACCTTGAGGAGAAGCCGGAGTGGAGGCTTGAGGCCGGGAAGGACCTGGATCCTCTAGGATCTCCAAGTTTGGAGAAGCAGACCCGTCAGTGTTGGTCTGAATCTGCGTGTGGGGCATATGCTCTTTTAGAGTTCGTTGAACCACACGTTCCACCAGAGACTCGATCCGATGACCTTCAGTCTCTTTTTCCCCGACCGCATGGGCGTAGCATCGGTCGCACAGTGACTTGCCCTCCGGGACATGAGTGTCACATCCCCAGCAGGCTCTGCGATCAGAGCGACTATCATGGCGGTGGGAGCGGTGTCTTGAGGAGGAATGTGAGCGTCTCCTCCGGTGGGAAGATGTAGATGGAGAACTCCTTTTGGATTTTGATCTGGAAGAATGATGCGGTCTGGCAAGGTCATGGGACTGGATTGCGGAGATAGGATCTGGATCAGGAGGGCTTTAAAGAGAGACACATAGGGAGGAAAATTGTCAGACAACACATATTGACTGTGACTTCCACCCCTAGCCCCGCCCTTATCCTGCACATACCTTGTGCGTGAGGGCTGGCCACCTGTAGACGGTGACTGGTCCATGACTTAGGACCTGCGTAAAACAGCGATACGGATCCGAAAAGGAAGAAAACCTAAAGTGTCAAATAATGGAAAGATAAATGCATTGTCCCTTTAAGATTTTTTTTTTTTTTTTTTTAAAAAAACCTGTTATTATTATATATTTTTTTTTTTTTTTTTCTTTTTTACACAAATGAATAAATAAATAAATTATTAATACATTAAATAATTTGAATGACCAACATTTTAAAATCGCTTGCACAGATGAGAAGCAATACTATATGCTAGTACAACATGAAAGGCTAATACAGCAGGGGGAGCCCTGCTCACTGACCTGGCAAAGAAGAGTATCGCTCTTTGCAGCTGCACGCCTGATCAGGGAACATCCCAATGTGCATAGGCGAGCAGCCGCTTTTTAAATCACCCGCCGGTGACGTCACCTGTCGTCCGCGCGCCTGCGCGGTACAATCGATGCGACGGCGCGTGCGCGGCCGCCGCAGATTCGACAGACTGCGCATGCGCGAAACCAGGCCTCGCTCTGAGAGTGGGCACAGCGCATGCGCGGGGTACTGGCGCTCGCGACCAGGAAGCAAAGTGCGAGCTGGAACGCAGAAGCGCTCCAGCCGCCATGGGGACAAAAACAGACACAGAAAGACAACAAATAATACAAATAGGCGACTGCCATGAGAGAATAGGACCTTGCCAGCCGTGATGAGACGTCTTCAGCACACATAGCAAACGCCCAAAGGGTTGCTGCAAAAGCTCTCCACCCGCCCATGGCTGGGATCCGAGCTGCACCGCTCAGGTGTGCCATCCTATTCCTGTCCTGAGAAGTTTCTAAATTCATGGAGGAGGAAAAAAAAAGGAACACTGGTGCTACTGGTGAGTTAACTTTTATGGGTATGGGGTCCTATCACATTGGAGAGGAGGCGGGATTAACCCACACGTAGGCTGCCATGGAGTCAGTCAGGAAATTTATTTTAGGATTGATCAACTATTTTAATAATTTCTACTAATGTGATTATATTCCTGGCATAAATATGAACCTCATAAATATTCCCCAGGTCACTGACTTGGGGGGAAAATACCATACAATCCCAGTAGGATTACGTATAATTGCGAAGCTCAATAGAGTCAGCATACACTGTATGGATGTGAGCATTTGAGAATATCACCTTCCAAGCATACCTCTCAATTATATTCCAGGGGACATACACTTTAGTATGATCCTCCTGTCTGACCCCTTCTTTTTAGAGGAAAATCGGAGATGCCTGTATGAGGGTGCCATCTAAATATGGATCTCACTTATACTCACTGATTGTGAGAGAACCGAAAAGGTTCACATGTATGGCCTCATTATTATTTTTATAAAATCACAATAGGATATAAATATTTTTAAGGAGATCGATACCCATATGTAATCGATCGTGGGCATATTAATTATACCTGCGGGAATATAAATTACTTCATTCCCTTTTAAGTTGAAATACAACTGAGTTTTTTATTTTAATTTGATTTCAGGGCAGTGCTGAAATATTTACCAAGTCAGCATAAAATAAGTAATTTTAGCTGATGTATTTTTCAGAAAATAAATTCTTGGATTTATTTTAAATATTTCTGAAATAAAAGAATTGCTTGGATTTTTTTTGAAATATTCATTCTAATGGTATCCTGTTATTATAAAATACCTGTAAGGAAAGCAATATAAAACAAACATATTCTTTGGAATGAAATGACATGGAACAGTTTTTTTTTTTTTGTTTCACTTTGTCAGTAGTGTGTGTTTGTATAAGCAAGGAGCAATGCCCCCCACTGGTATCACACAGACATTCTTTAAACCTGTCAGTTTCTACAAAGCCATGTCTTGGCTGCTCTTTTCACCCCCCCTCCTTTTCACAAAGGAGGGTGTGAAAAACTCCTTTCAGAGAAAGGAAAAAAAAACGTTTAAACAGACATTTAAATTTTTGAACATCTCAGCCAGGTTTCACTTTCTAGTTTTTTTAGAACTGAGTGTAACTTTTTAATTGAGAGGAGCTTCAATTTTGTTCTTGCTCTTATTAAGACATTATTTGAGCGGGCTTTTTAAATTTATTTTTGAAGCTCTGGTTCTGTAGAACCGTAAAAAGGATGGTGTTCTGTTTAACCAAACCAATCCATTTTTTAGGGTAATAATCCCTGGCCATAATAATTTTTACTTTATTTTATTTGGCAAAGCCTTACCAAATAATCGGGAAAATTCATGGCTTCAAAATCTGGGCTTCTTGAGAACTTTTAAAAGTTCTGTGGTACTTTGATTGGGTTTAAATTTGAAAGTACCCATTGTCCTTACTGCAGCATCGGCTGACTTATAGGGACCAAGCTCTGTCTTCATTAACCATACTCCTCTGATAGAAGACATTACCTGATATTTTGCAAACTGTCTGTGATGCAGACCAATTTCAGTCTCTGCATCAGCAGGACCGGCTGCACTAAAAATAACTTTAGTCTTTGTCATTTTTCAATATTGCATCTAACAATGGCAATACAAATATTCATTTTTAAAAATCAATATTTTTTTTTTTCAAAAAAATAAAAATTAATAATGACAAAAATATATATAATTTTGCACAATTATATTACTTGTCTCAAACGTTGACAGATCCCGGACGAGCCCCCATTTATGTCAGAACCATGGACGTATCTCGGCATATAGCCTACACATACCGTCAGAATATTTATTCTGAACTATAAAATATTATTGTATTATGAAAATATGTATATCTGTGCTTTGGGAGAAATACAATTTTCCTACAATACAAGATATCTAAAATTCTTTTATCCGTGCTATTTTGAGGACAAGCAATACAAATGAATATTTAAAATATATATATTTATTAACTAAAGGTACAGTGCAAAATCTAAATCAGGTACAATTCGTATTACAAAAATTAATTGATATGCTTCTATAATCAGAAATAAGCGATGGCTGAATGTTTAGAGACTATTTACAATATTATGACAAGGCATTCATAGCTCTCATATTTAAATCATCTTGGCGTATTTAAAACCTTTTAGCTTTTAGTGACATAACCTTGACATTGAATTATCTCTTCTCAATAACAAACAGATCTCTTGCCACTGCTACATAAAACACAAGGACAAGATGTCCTGTGGACAGTTCTTGATAATTTGGCCAAGAATGTCTTTTTAACACACAAGGCTATCTCTACTGCATCACCTGTTTAAACATATCCCAACATTAGGCCATTCACTAGGACTCACAATGATATTGTGATCGATATATGTAATAACAAGTATCTATATACAGTACGTCTGTGCGTTACTTCTGTAATTGCCTCTGAGGTATCTCATGCTGCAGTTAAAGACATTCCAGATACAATTAACACTTGCTAAGATAATAGAGTGGCCACAGTTGGTATCTGTTTAAACGACCTATTGCATAGAGGATGTAAGATCAAAATTATACATTACCAGTAATTAAGAGATCTTTCTGTTTGAGAAGGGAAAGTCCTAATGAAGGACTCTTGAGAGCCCCTACATGTTTGCGGTCACTCTCTGCTTTCCAGCTTCCTTCCAGGGATCAGAGCAGCTTCCAGAGATCAGCCATCTCTCTCCCATCAAGCTTCTTCCCATCAGACCCCCTCTCTGTCCTGAGTAATCACTTTTTATCTCTCCCAAGAAGTGGGTGTGTCACATCACTATCACATGACTGCCGATGTCACATAATAATATGTTTTGATAAGTCTATATTGAACCAATGCCGATATTAACCTGTAGGGGGCAGTAGCGTGTAAGGAATTATTCCTAATGATGAGGTCAAGCAGAGTTAATCATGACTTATGACCTCTCTAACTTGGGCCTATAAAACCCCTCCATAAATTGTCCTGTATGTCAAACAGTTGTCAGACATCTTGGCAACGTCTAAAGTTATGATTGAGATAAGGTTTTATGATCAACACATATGCCTTGGAAAGTTCCTTTAAACTAATGTCGGGCTGTGATCAAGGCAGTCTAATACTTTGAAGTTATTTTAGGATCTTATACCTGGGACCCCAGTAGTGTCTATGTATTAACGAGTAGTATTATGTGAATTACTGATATACATGTTGTTGGTGTGGCATTATAAAGATACAATACTATTTAAGATGCAGTATATTATTCCACCGAGATTGTGAATAAGCCCCCCCTTAGTCTCATAGTACCAAGCTTGTAACAGCATGTTCTCATCAGACCCTTATCTACAGATGCCAAAGCTTCTAATTTATGGTCTGGGATACATGTACACAAGAACCAGGTCTTCTTGTAAGGCAGAAAACCGCTGTATAGATCTTTGACTTGATATTAACCTCCTAGAGAGAGGATAAGATCCAACAATGGCTTTAGTATTGTTCATCATATATATATGGATAGGAACACTACGAAAAATATACTTGTGCAACTTTATATGTATTCTTTTAACCCCAAATGTTCCGACACTAATAATACAAGGAGAGGCAGACACTCACAGGCCAATGAAAAAGGGCAAGCAGGCTCTGTGTCTAGAGGCAACAGTACTGGTCGTGGACACAGTGCATCCTCATCAGCACGTGGCCGTGGGGCTTTATTGTCCTTTTTTTTGGCAGCTGGCCATGTTGAGCCGCAACATGCCGAAGAGTTGGTAGCGTGGATGACCAAGCCGTCCTCATCCTCCTCATCCTCTCTCACCCAGACTCAGGGTACTTTTTCTGCCAAAGCAGCTGCCAAAGCGCCTCTTCCCTCGGCTCAATGGCATCAGTCACTCCTTCCCTAGCCCCACCATCAGGGCTCAAGTCCTGTGGGAACACGTGGGAACGGAGTTCCTGCACTTTTTTCACAGCAGGAACTCAGTTCCCTTTGCAGGACTAGAGCTGCCGAGCCGCCCGAGCCGATCCTTCACTAAGCGGCGATGCCCAGCTCGAGTCACTGTCAGGGGCAGGCGAACCTTAGTAATCCTTTATGTTACTGGCCGCTTCCTGTATATGGATTCATCAGGTAGTGTGCGGGTATTCCCTCACTTCCTCGATGCCGCAATGTCTCCTGGGAACAATGACAAAAGCTCCCAGGAGACATTGCGGCATCGAGGAAGTGACGGAATACCCGCACACTACCTGATGAATCCATATACAGGAAGCGGCCAGTAACATAAAGGATTAGGTTCATTGGATCGGAAAAAAAACAAAAACATGCAATTTAGTAATCATGCATATGAGCGTATAATTTTTTTTTTTTGGTGGGGGAGTGGATCTTGGGTGAGAGCTCCCACACTTTTTCCCCCAGGACTTGACCCCTGCCCACTATGTCCTGAGGAGTCCCTGAACAGTTTGACCACAGTGTTGGGTACATGCTGCAGGAGGATGCTCAGCATTTTGAAGGCTCCGATGATGGTACCCAGCTTGAAGAAAGGCAGTAATGTGAGCCCAAAGAGAGGGGGTGCCTGTTATGTACTGGAACGTACCTTGTAGCCAGAGCCTAATGTGCAGGAGGAGGCCTCTCTTACAGCCCCGGCTCTGGAGCTGCTGGAGTGGGGACAGCAAGCTCGAGAGCGCGGCGAGGTAGGAGTGCCTGGTGATGACAGCAGTCTGGCATGGTAGGTGGTCCTTCAGGACGGTAGGTGCAGGAGACAGCGTCTCTGGAGCCGGCACAGGTACTGGATGGAGACAGCAGGAACTGGTGAAGCAAGCCGGGTTAGGTGCGGAACAATACTGATATCAGGGTCAACAAGCCGGGTCAAGCGGTAATCAGGTGGTTAATCTTGTGAGAGTAAGCGTGGTCAGATTTCAGGTGCAGGGTCTGGTAACGGTGGGCAGGAGAGCAGAGCAGAGTCAGAGCAAGCCAGGGGTCGGATTGGAGAGGTTTGGATGGTGAGACAGAGCCGGTTTTCAGGTACAACGCTGCAGATCAGACAGCAAAGTGTCACTGCAGCTTCTGGCTTTTTAAAGGCAGAGTGGCGCCAATCGCGCATTAACGAGCATGCGCGTGTTCCCGCCGCACGTGCAATCGTCGTGCACGTGCGCGTGTATTTGGCGCATATGCGCGCGCATTTGGTGCACAGATGCGAGCATCTGCCACGCGCCTGCGCACAGGCATAGATGATTGCTGCTGGTTCTGGCCATTAATATGTGTGCGCATGCGTGCACGCCGGAGCCTATTGGCAGGTCCCTGACAGTGCCCAAGAAGGACAGCAAACTGGCAGTCATGTTCCCCCAGCTGCAGCATACTGCCAGGTTTGCTCCAGTGATGAGGAGGGAGGGGATGATGAGGTCACTGACTCTACGTGGGTGCCTGATAGGAGAAGGGAGCATGAGGGACATCTCCAATGAGGCAGACTACCCTCCAGGGGCCAGCTTAAGGGCAGCCGGATGCTGCAGCTGGGGGAACATGACTGCCAGATTGCTGTCCTTCTTGGGCACCCCCTCTCTGGGCACCATCATTGGAGCCATCCTCCTGCAGCATGTACCCAACACTGTGGTCAAACAGTTCGGGGGACTCCTCAGGAGGACATGGTGGGGCTAGGGAAGGAGTGACTGATGCCATTGAGCAGAGGAAAGAGGCCGTGTTGGCAGCTGCTTTGCCAGACAAAGTAATCTGAGCCTGGGTGAGAGAGGATGAGGAGGATGAGGACGGCTTGGTCATCCACTCTACCAATTCTTCAGCATGTTGCGGCTCAACGCGGTCAGCTGCCGAAAAAAAAGGATGAGCGTGACCCACGGCCACGTGCTGATGAAGATGCACCGTGTCCATGACCAGCACTCATAGGCGTGCGCAGCCTATAGCATTAGGGTGTGCACCCGAAAGCTCAAGCACTCTATATATAGTCAAAAATATTGGGACACCTGTCTTTGCACACACATGAACTTTAATGACATCCCCAGTCTTAGTACGGAGGGTTCAATATTGAGTTGGCCCGTCCTTTGCGGTTATAACAGCTTCAACTCTTCTGGGAAGACCGTCCACAAGGTTTAGGAGTGTGTCTATGGGAATGTTGGACCATTCTTCCAGAAGAGCATTTGTGAGGTCAGGCACTGATGTTGGACAAGAAGACCTGGCTCGCAGTCTCTGCTCTAATTCATCCAAAGGTGTTCTATCGGGTTGGGGTCAGGACTCTGTGCAGGCCAGTCAAGTTCCTCCACCCTAAACTTGCTCATCCATGTCTTTATGGAACTTGCTTTGTGCACTGGTCCAAATCATTTGGTGGAGGGGGGATTATGGTTTGGGGTTGTTTTTCAGGGGTTGGGCCTGGCCCCTTAGTTCCAACATGACTGCGCACCAGTGCACAAAGCAAGGTCCATAAAGACATGGACTTAGCAAGGTTGGTGGAAAATTAACTTCAAGTGCAATAATTCACATTATAATCGTAACTAAAACATATACAATTAAGTGTAACAATCTAAAAAATAAAAATTCCAAAGTGATATAATGATGTGAATTCCCCAACTAAAAAGTTGTTGCACTAGAAGGTAATTTGTATTGCATTTATATGTAGAGGAGTTTCCACCATCCCTGCTAAGGCAGCACTGATAGGCAGCACTGATAGGCGGCACTGATAGGAGGCACTGATTGTCGGCACTGATTGGCATGGGTAGGCGGCACTGATGGGCACTGAAATGCTGCACTGATGGGCTCTGATTGGCAGCACTGATGGTCACTAATTGACAGCACTGATGGGCACTGATAGGTAGCACTTGGCACTGACAGGCAGCACTGATTGTCACTGATATGCAGCACTGATAGGCAGCATTGATGGGCACTGATGGGCACTTATAGGCAGCACTGGTTGGCACTGATAGGCAGCATTGATTGGCCCAGGTTGGCACTGATAGGCAGTAATGCAGCATTTGTTGGCACTAATAAGCAGCACTGATAGGCAGCATTGGTTTGCACTGATATGCAGCACCGATTGGCAATGGTTAGCACTAATAGGCAGCAATGCCACATTGGTTGGCACTGATATGCAGCACTGATTGTAACTAATAGGTAGCAATGCGGCATTGGTTGGCACTGATAAGCAGCACTGGCACTGATAGGCAGCATTGGTTGGCACTGATAGACAGCACTGGTTGGTACTGATAGGCAGCATTGATTGGCCCAGGTTGGCACTGATAGGCAGTAATGCAGCATTTGTTGGCACTAATAAGCAGCACTGATAGGCAGCATTGGTTTGCACTGATATGCAGCAATGCCACATTGGTTGGCACTGATATGCAGCACTGATTGTAACTAATAGGTAGCAATGCGGCATTGGTTGGCACTGATAAGCAGCACTGGCACTGATAGGCAGCACTGGTGGGAACTGATAGGCAGCATTGGTTGGCACTGATAAGCAGCACTGGCACTGATAGGCAGCATTGGTTGGCACTGATATACAGCACTGGTTGGCACTGATAGGCAGCATTGATTTGCCCTAGTTGGCACTGATAGGCAGTAATGCAGAATTTGTTGGCACTTATAAGCAGCACTGATAGGCAGCATTGGTTGGCACTGATATGCAGCACTGATTGGCACTGGTTGGCACTAATAGGCAGCAATGCGGCATTGGTTGGAACTGATAAGCAGCACTGGCACTGATAGGCAACATTGGTTGGCACTGATAGTGGAGAGGGGGAGTTTCACAATCAGCAGATGCAGATCTTGATTTTTGCCAGAGCTGTTCAGTGTATGAAACTGTCAGCTAATGTCACTGCATGCAGTGAGAGAAACCAGTTGTCAAAAGTCGGAGGGGATGTGGGGTGAGCGGGACCGAACAGTTAAAAAAACAGTCAATGGGATGGGTCTGGGCGGGCCATTACATTCCTCTGGCTCCGCCCCTCTCTGAAGCAGCTCAGTCATTGGCTGGTGTTGAGAGAGCTTGGTCCAGCCCACCCCCCATTTGCTGCCTGTGAAACTGTTTCACAGGCAGAGTAGGTTACACACTCTCTTGGATGCAGAATTTCGGGGCAGATCTCTGGAGACAGCATGGGGTGATTAGGGTGTGCCCAGGAACACCCGGCACACCCCGTGTGTACGCCTATGCCAGCACTGTTGCCTCTAGACGCAGAGCCTGCTTGCCCTCTTTCATCAGCTCATGACTGTCTGCCTCTCCTTGTTGTCCTTCCAGACATACTAATGGCCTGCAGGGAGATGTAGCTGCACAAAGCTGGGATGTATATATATACTGATTATACTGCAGCTAGCAGAATCAACTGCCTGCCTGTAGTATTATTAGTAAGAGAACACAAGCAATTGTCTTCAGTTAGCTTTAGTTGCACACTGTGCAAAGGACACAGTACACTAACTGAAAATACTTACAGCTCCCTGCCTATGGTATTAGTCTGAGAAAACCAGCAATTGTATTCAGGTAGCTTTAGGTGCACACTGTGCAAAGGACACAGTACACTAACTGACAATACTTGTAGATCCCCGCCTATGGTATAAGTATGAGAACACCAGTGATTGTAGTCGGATAGCTTTAGGTGCACACTGTGCAGAGGATACAGTACACCAAATGAAAATAATTTCAAATCCCTGCCTGTGGTATTAGTATGAGAACACCAGCAATTTTAGTCAGGTAGCTTTAGGTGCACACTGTGCAGAGGACACAGTACACTAAGTGAAAATACTTGCAGATCCCTGCATGTGGTATTAGTATGAGAACACCAGCAATTGTATTCAGGTAGCTTTAGGTGCACACTGTGCAGAGGACACAGTACACTAACTGACAATTCTTTCAGAACCATGCCTGTGGTATTAGTATGAGAACACCAGCAATTGTATTCAGGTAGCTTTAGGTGCATACTAGGGATGAGCTTTGTGTTCGAGTCAAACCCATGTTCGTCTCAAACATCGTATGTTCGACCGTTCGTCGAATAACGAACGTTATGGGCCGTTCGCGCCAAATTAGAGTGGCGTGTCATGGCCCATAATTCACTGCGGCATTGCTGGCTGATGATTGGCCAAGCATGCACTATGACCCGCATGCTTGGCCAATCACAGCTTGCAAAAAACGGAGAGCCATAATTGGCCAAAGCCAGAGAGAGAGAGTGTTATTTTTTGGAGTTAGAGCAGGCAGGCAGGCTAGTCAGTTAGAGTTACAGTGTGTAGAGGATTCATATGCATCCCAGGTGTTGTATATATATTTATACACTGTATTGAGTTTAGCTAGATCCGCTCTTCCTAATATACTGATATTAATTCCTACAGGCGGGGATCTGCACATATTCTCACGTGGTGTACTGTGTCCTCTGCACAGTGTGCACCTAAAGCTACGTCAATAGATTTGCTGGTGTTGTCATATTAATTCCTACAGGCAGGGATCTGCTCATATTAATACCACAGACAGAGGATCTGCATGTATTCTCACGTGGTGTACTGTGTCCTCTGCACACTGTGCACCTAAAGCTACGTCAATAGTAGGGATGACCTCTGCGTTCGATTCGAACGTATGTTCGAATCGAACATCGGTCGTTCGATCGTTCGTTGAAACTCGAACGAAACGGGTCGTTGGCGCCAAATTCGAATGACGCAAAATGTCCCATAATTCACTGCGGCGTTGAGCGCTGATTGGCCAAGCATGCTGTATGTCCCGCATGCTTGGCCTATCACAGCGCTCAAAAAACGAAGAGCCATAATTGGCCAAAGCCAGGGTGGCTTTGGCCAATTATGGCTCGGGGGATTAGTACACGCCCCACACTATAAAAGGCAGCCTGCACGGCTGCCTTCTGTAGTGTGTTCCAGCTTGTTACAGAGAGCAGATCAGTCAGACAGAGAGAGATAGATAGAGAGATAGAGACGTGTCTTTTCTACCAGATAGATAGATAGATAGATAGATAGATATATAGATAGATAGATAGATAGATAGATAGATAGATAGAGTAGGAAGTGTAGTCAGTATAGTTAAAACTACAGTTTGTAGAGAATATATTCACATCCTTAGGCGTTGTCAATATATTTATAAACTGTATAGCTCATCTATTTGATCTATTAGTATCTGTCAGGCAGGAGATTGTTCTACATGCAGTGCTCTAACGTGTTGTATTGCCTGCATTAGGGATTAGCTTGAAAATATTATTCTGAGTTATTGAACGTGTGCTAGTTTAATTGCACACACAGACGCATTACCTGTTACTGCACGTGTGCAATTTATTTGCACAGAAGCGCAGTCGCGGTTAATGCAACTGGGCTATTGAATTGCACAGAAACGCAGACATTCTTACTGCGTGTGTGCTGTTTAATAGCAACTAAACGCATTTGGTGTCACTGCGTGTGTGCTGTTAAATCGCATTTGACCGCAGTCGCTATTACTGCGTGTGTGCTGTTTAATAGCAACTAAACGCAGTCGGTGTCACTGCGTGTGTGCTGTTAAATCGCATTTGACCGCAGTCGCTATTACTGCGTGTGTGCTGTTTAATAGCAACTAAACGCAGTCAGTGTCACTGCGTGTGTGCTGTTAAATCACATTTGACCGCAGTCGCTATTACTGCATGTGTGCTGTTTAATAGCAACTAAACGCAGTTGGTGTCATTGCGTGTGTGCTGTTAAATCGCATTTGACCGCAGTCGCTCTTACTGTGTGGTTGCTGTTTAATACCATCTGAACGCAGTTGGTGTGACTGCGACTATTTTGTTACATAACACTTGAGCCAAGTCGCTCTTACTGTGTGGTTGCTATTTAATACCATCTGAATGCAGTTGGTGTGACTGCGACTATTTTGTTACATAACACTTGAGCCAAGTCGCTCTTACTGTGTGGTTGCTATTTAATACCATCTGAACGCAGTTGGTGTGACTGCGACTATTTTGTTACATAACACTTGAGCCAAGTCGCTCTTACTGTGTGGTTGCTATTTAATACCATCTGAACGCAGTTGGTGTGACTGCGACTATTTTGTTACATAACACTTGAGCCAAGTCGCTCTTACTGTGTGGTTGCTGTTTAATACCATCTGAACGCAGTTGGTGTGACTGCGACTATTTTGTTACATAACACTTGAGCCAAGTCGCTCTTACTGTGTGGTTGCTATTTAATACCATCTGAACGCAGTTGGTGTGACTGCGACTATTTTGTTACATAACACTTGAGCCAAGTCGCTCTTACTGTGTGGTTGCTATTTAATACCATCTGAACGCAGTTGGTGTGACTGCGACTATTTTGTTACATAACACTTGAGCCAAGTCGCTCTTACTGTGTGGTTGCTATTTAATACCATCTGAACGCAGTTGGTGTGACTGCGACTATTTTGTTACATAACACTTGAGCCAAGTCGCTCTTACTGTGTGGTTGCTATTTAATACCATCTGAACGCAGTTGGTGTGACTGCGACTATTTTGTTACATAACACTTGAGCCAAGTCGCTCTTACTGTGTGGTTGCTATTTAATACCATCTGAACGCAGTTGGTGTGACTGCGACTATTTTGTTACATAACACTTGAGCCAAGTCGCTCTTACTGTGTGGTTGCTATTTAATACCATCTGAACGCAGTTGGTGTGACTGCGACTATTTTGTTACATAACACCCGAACGCATAACTATGGCTGGAAGGACAAAGAGAGGCAGAGAGTCACGAGGGCAAGCAGGCTCTGCATCTAGAGGTAACGCTGGTGATGGATGTGGTGCATCCTCTTCAGCACATGGCCGTGGCCGCTCATCCTTCTTTTCGGGAGCTGGCCATGTTGAGCCTCAACATGCTGAGAAATTAGTTGAGTGGATGACCAAGCCGTCCTCATCCTCCTCATCCTCTCTCACACAGACTGATCATAGTTTGTCTGGCAAAGCAGCTGCCAAGGCGTCCTCTACCCTCTGCACAATGGCATCACACAATCCTTCCCTAGTCCCACCGTGTCCTCCTGAGGAGTCCCCCGAACTGTTTCAACAGTGTTGGGTACATGCTAGCTGAAGATGCGCAGCGTTTTGAAGACTCCGATGACGGAACACTGATAGAGGAAGGCATTGATGTGAGCCCAGGGAGAGGGGGTGGCCGAGAGGGACAACAATCTGGGAGTGATGTACCCCCAGCTGGAGCATACTGCCAGGTTGTCGCCAGTGATGATGAGGAGGGAGGGGATGATGAGGTCATTGACTCTATCTGGGTGCCTGATAGGAGAGAGGAGGAGGAGGAAGAGGAGGACGAGGCACAGGCACGTCTCGAAAGAGGCAGGATGCCCTCCAGGGGTCAGCTTTAGGGCAGCACACCAACTGCATTACGTGGCGCTGCTGTGTCTCAACGATACAGCAAAAGTTCTTTGGTGTGGGCCTTTTTTGAAACCTGTCCATCAGATCGTACCTTTGCTGTTTGCAACATATGTCTCAAGCGTATCTCGCGTGGCCAAAACATCACCCGCTTGGGCACCACATGCTTGTCCAGACATATGTCGACCTGCCATGCAGCTCGTTGGCAGGCATACCAGAAAGACCCACACCAAAGACCAAAGCGGTCCTCCCTTTGCCCTTCTGTGACCTCCAACCCCACTAGACCCCCAGTCCTCTCTGCAGCCTGCACCGAAGGTGTAGAAATAGGTGTGTCACAATGTAGTTATGGTAGTACATGCGGGCAATCTACTGATATTACCAGACAAATTTCCCTGCCCCAGCTGCTGCAGCGCCGAAAGAAGTACGCTCCCAGCCATCCACATGCCCAGCGGTTGAATGCTAGCTTAGCAAAATTGCTAGCACTTCAACTGCTACCTTTTCAGTTGGTAGATTCTGCCCCCTTCCGTGAGTTTGTGGAATGTGCAGTACCTCAGTGGCAAGTACCCAAACGCCACTTTTTCTCACGGAAGGCGATTCCAGCTCTCTACCGGCATGTGGAAGGCAATGTCCATACCTCGCTGGACAGGGCGGTCAGTGGTAAGGTGCATCTTACCGCTGACTCATGGTCCAGCAGACATGGACAGGGACGTTACTTGTCTTTTACGGCCCATTGGGTGACTCTGCTGGCAGCTGGGAAGGACGCAGAGCAAGGTACAGTAGTTTTGAAAGTTGTTCCGCCACTACGCCTCCAAAACACTACTACTGCTTGTGACACACCTCTCTCCTCCACCCCCTCCTCTTCTTCTTCCTCTGTGGCCTCTTCCTGTGCTGATGTTGGCTCAGAACCAGCCGTGCTCCGTACGCGTACGACGGGCTACGCAGGAATGCAGGCCAAGAGATGCCATGCGGTGCTAGAGCTGGTGTGCTTGGGAGACAGGAGCCACACTGGGGAAGAGGTTCTTTCAGCTCTGCAGGGGCAGGCTCAGAGGTGGTTGACGCCACGCCAGCTGAAGCCTGGAATGGTGGTCAGCGATAATGGCACCAACCTCCTCTCTGCCCTGCGACGTGGAAAACTCACCCATGTGCCCTGTTTTGCGCATGTTCTCAATTTGGTGGTGCAGCGGTTCTTGGGCAGGTACCCTGGCTTACAGGATGTCCTGAGGCAGGCCAGGAAAGTCTGTGTGCATTTCCGGAGGTCATATAATGCCACTGCTCGGCTGACAGACCTCCAGAGGGAATACAACCTGCCCAAGAACCGCCTAATCTGTGACATGCCCACCAGATGGAACTCTACGTTGGCCATGCTGCAGCGGCTGCACACGCAGCAGAGGGCCATCAATGAGTACCTGTGCCAATATGGCAGCAGAACTGGCTCAGGGGAGCTTGGTTTTTTTTCACCACGCCAGTGGGCCTTGATCAGGGATGCATGCACTGTCCTGTCACCATTTGAGGAGGCCACGAGGATGGTGAGCAGTGACAGTGCATGCATCAGTGAGACTGTCCCGCTTATTCACATGTTGGAGCACACCCTACGTGGAATAATGGACAGGGCCCTTGAGGCAGAACAGAGGGAGGAAGAGGAGGACTTCCTTACCTCTCAAGGCCCCCTTTATCCAGACACTGTTCCTGCTTGCCCACCTGGAACACAGGAAGAGGAGGAGGAGGAGGAGGATGAGGAGGAGGAGGAGGAGGATTGTATCAGCAGCATGGAGGTGGAGCCTAGCACTCAGCATCAACAGCAGCAGTCTTCAAGGGATCATTTACAGTCCCAAGCCACGGACTTTTACGTGGCTGGGATGAGGATCCTGTTTGTCCTCAGTGACCCAGAGGACTGTGCCCCGAATGCCTCTGCAAACCTACGCTGCATGGCCTCCCTGATCCTGCAAAGCCTGCGTAAGGATCCTCGTGTACGTGCTATCAAGGAGAGGGATCATTACTGGCTGGCAACTCTCCTTGATACACGTTACAAGAGTAAGGTAACGGATCTTATGTTGCCATCGCATAAGATGAAACTTCTGCGGGAGGCCTTGCAGAAGGGTCTGTGCAATGCGTTCCCAGAACCGGGGGGATTACCAAAACCTGGCCCTGGACAACGTCTTGCTGAGGCTTCGGTGAGTCAGAGAAGGAGCGGTGGAGAAGGAGGCCGTCTGACCGATGCGTTCAGACAATTTTTTAGTCCGCAGCCCCAAGGTCTGACCGGTTCCAGCAACCATCGCCAGCGTCTGGTTTACATGGTCCGGGAATACCTAGCGGCAAGATCCGACTTGGACACCTTCCCCACGAAAAATCCTCTGGCTTACTGGGTCTTGAGGATGGATCACTGGCCAGAGCTTGCACAGTACGCAATTGAGCTACTGACTTGCCCTGCATCCAGTGTTCTTTCAGAACGCACATTCAGTGCTGCTGGAGGCTTTGTGACCGATCACAGGGTACGCCTCTCCACCGACTCTGTTGATCGACTGACCTTCATCAAAATGAATCAGGCTTGGATCAACACCGGCTACCAAGCACCTGATGCTGATGTTACTGAATAAGAATTTTGTGTTGAAATATCAGATCCCTTTGAGACTGCTGATGCTGAGTGACTGTCCTGTTGTGCTGCTGATGGAATATCCTTCTCCTCCTCACTTTTCATGCTGTTAGATAGTAAGAAATGTTGTTTTTCTGTGCTCCGCCACCAGTGCCTAAGGCCTAATTTTTCTGCCCCTGTTTAACAGGGGCGCCTAATAACAATTTTTGATGCAATACTTTGCACGTGGCCTAAGGCCTAATTTTTGTGCCCCTGTGTAACAGGGGCGTCTAATAACAATTTTTGATGCAATACTTTGCATGTGGCCTAAGGCACAATTTTTGTGCCCCTGTGTAACAGGGGCGTCTAATAACAATTTTTGATGCAATACTTTGCACGTGGCCTAAGGCATAATTTTTCTGCCCCTGTGTAACAGGGGCGTCTAATAACAATTTTTGATGCAATACTTTGCACGTGGCCTAAGGCATAATTTTTCTGCCCCTGTGTAACAGGGGCGTCTAATAACAATTTTTGATGCAATACTTTGCACGTGGCCTAAGGCACAATTTTTGTGCCCCTGTGTAACAGGGGAGCCTAATAACAATTTTTGATGCAATACTTTGTACGTGGCTCCTTGTTGCGCTCCAATTACAGATATTGGGAGGGGTTGCAGTGTTATGTTGCGCCTACGGACACATTTTTATGCCCCTGTGTAACAGGGGCGCCTAATAACAATTTTTGATGCAATACTTTGCACGTGGCTCCTTGTTGCGCTCCAATTGCAGATATTGGGAGGGGTTGCAGTGTTATGTTGCGCCTACGGACACATTTTTATGCCCCTGTGTAACAGGGGCGCCTAATAACAATTTTTGATGCAATACTTTGCACGTGGCTCCTTGTTGCGCTCCAATTGCAGATATTGGGAGGGGTTGCAGTGTTATGTTGCGCCTACGGACACATTTTTATGCCCCTGTGTAACAGGGGCGCCTAATAACAACTTTTGATGCAATACTTTGCACGTGGCTCCTTGTTGCGCTCCAATTGCAGATATTGGGAGGGGTTGCAATGTTATGTTGCGCCTACGGACACATTTTTATGCCCCTGTGTAACAGGAGCGCCTAATAACAATTTTTGATGCAATACTTTGCACGTGGCTCTTTGTTGCGCTACAATTACAGTATGTTTGAGGGGTGCCCTTTTTTCTACAATTTTGCTTTCCCAAAAAGATAATGCCACCCCCCCCACCACCCCTAAAATAATCGAGATATTGTTCCCACACAGCACGTGCGCAAGCAGTATTAAATTACTTTGTTCTTATAATAATTTAATGTTGTGCAGGGCCATTTCTAAACACGTGCCACTACTAGAGACACACAGCAGGTGTGATATTTGAAGTTTTTTTTCATTTTTTTTTTTTCATTTTAAACATCATTAAAATCGCTGCTCCGGAAAAACGTCCGTTTTTAAAATATTTTTTTCAATTGATACATGTTCCCTGGGGCAAGACCCGGGTTCTGAAAGACGTTTACCAACATTAAATTGAATATTGGTCTTTAACCAATTAAGCCCCGGACCAATATGCAGCCTAAAGACCCAAGGTGTTTTTACAGTTCGGGACTGCGTCGCTTTAACAGACAATTTCGCGGTCGTGCGACGTGGCTCCCAAACAAAATTGGCGTCCTTTTTCCCCCCACAAATAGAGCTCTCTTTTGGTGGTATTTGATCACATCTGCGGTTTTTAGTTTTTGCGCTATAAACAAAAATAGAGCGACAATTTTGAAAAAAATGCAATATTTTTTACTTTTTGCTGTAATAAATATCCCCCAAAAACATATATAAAAACATTTTTTTTCCTCAGTTTAGGCCGATACGTATTCTTCTACCTATTTTTAGTAAAAAAAATTGCAATAAGCGTTTATCGATTGGTTTGCGCAAAATTTATAGTGTTTACAATATAGGGGATAGTTTTATTGCATTTTTATTAAAAAAAATTTTTTACTACTAATGGCAGCGATCAGCAATTTTTTTCGTGACTGCGACATTATGGCGGACACTTCGGACAATTTTGACACATTTTTGGGACCATTGTCATTTTCACAGCAAAAAATGCATTTAAATTGCATTCTTTATTGTGAAAATGACAGTTGCAGTTTGGGAGTTAACCACAGGTGGCGCTGTAGGAGTTAGGGTGCACCTAGTATGTGTTTACAACTGTAGGGGGGTGTGGCTGTAGGAATGACGTCATCGATCGTGTCTTCCCTATAAAGGGAATGACGCGATCGATGCGCCGCCATAGTGAAGGACGGGGAAGCCGTGTTTACATACGGCTCTCCCCGTTCTTCAGCTCCGGGAAACGATCGCGACAGAGCGGCTATAAACAAATAGCCGCGTCGTGGTCCCGGATCGCTCCCCGAGCGGACCCGACCTCCGCATGTAGCGGGGGGGGTCCCGATCGGACCCCCACCCGCTAATAGGCAAGGACGTACGTGTACGCCCATGTGCCTGTACGTGCCATATTGTGGACGTATATGTACATGCGGGGGTCGGGAACTGGTTAAAATGATCGTTTTTGAATTCGAACGTTCGAGTCCCATAGACTTCAATGGGGTTTTAAATGTTCGCGCGAACCCGCGGTCTGTTTGAACGTTCTGATGTGAACCGAACCCGGGTATGTTCGGCTCATCCCTAGTCAATAGATTTGCTGGTGTTGTCATATTAATTCCTACAGGCAGGGATCAGCAGGTATTGTCAGTATTTGTGCAGCTACATCTCCCTGCAGGCCATTAGTATGTATGGAAGGACAACAAGGAGAGGCAGAGAGTCACAAGCCGATAATAGAGGTTCTGGACGTGAACACGGTGCATCCTCATCAGCACGTGGCCGTGGGACACGCTTGTCCTTTTTTTCAGGAGCTGGCCGTGTTGAGCCGCAACATGCCGAAGACTTGGTAGAGTGGATGACCAATCCGTCCTCATCCTCCTCATCCTCTCTCACCCAGGCTCAGGGTACTTTGTCTGGCAAAGCAGCTGCCAATGCGGCCTCTTCCCTCTGATCAATGGCATCAGTCACTCCTTCCCTAGCTCCACCATGTCCTCCTGAGGAGTCCCCCAAACTTTTTGACCAGTGTTGGGTACATTCTGCAGGAGGATGCGCAGCCTTTTGAAGGCTCTGATGATGGTACACAGCTAGAGGAAGGCAGTAACGTTAGCTCAGAGAGAGGGGGTGCCCAAGAAGGACAGAAATCAGGCGGTCATGTTCCCCCAGCTGCAGCATACTGCCAGGTCTTCTACAGTGATGAGGAGGGAGGGGATGATGAGGTCACTGACTCCATGTGGGTGCCTGATAGGAGAGAGGAGGAGGCACATCTCCAACGAGGCAGGTTAAGGGCAGCACACCGACTGCATCACACCGCAGAGCTCCGCATGTGTAGGGCGTGTCATAGAAAAATTAATAACGCACGTACATAATTAATAATCAGCGATTCATAAAAATAATATCGCACGTAACTAATTAAAGTAAGCTATGAAAACCTTTTTGTCTATATAAACATTAAAAACAAAGAATAGGGCTGCGAAAAAGAGAAAAATATTACATTTATTGATACAGAGAAGAAACTGGTATTACTTCAATATTTATAAACATAACATAACCTATAACACCTTTAAAACCAAGATGATATCCAAGGCACACATTTATACAAACAGTAAGACGGCTACAATGGATACATCAGTAAAAAAAATGACAAGTTATAGGAAAGGAAAAGTTACAGAGATTAAACTTAGGAAGAAAGAGATAGAGAGAGAGAGAGAGTGAGAGAGAGAGAGAGAAAAGGGGGAGAGAGAGAGAGAAAAGGGGGAGAGAGGGGAGGACAGAGGATAGAGAGACTACATCACCATGTCTAGGCAGCTCCTCATAGAGTACTTCACCAAGTTTTCCCAATCAGATCATGATCCAGTCTGCCTCTACTCAAACTAGGACTTGTCTCTATATACCCTTCCGATGTAACTTTTCCCGCTCTAAGAATGCCCCTCAAATGTAACTTTTCCCGCTCTAAGAATGCCCCTCAAATGTAACTTTTCCCGCTCTAAGAATGCCCCTCAAATGTAACTTTTCCCGCTCTAAGAATGCCCCTCAAATTTAACTTTTCCCGCTCTAAGCTTATCAGATCCCCATCCCTTTGAGATAACCTCCCTATGTTATTATAGGTTTATAATCCTTTTGTTAGTTGAACTCTAACAACGAGTCACTCTGTTGATTAAGAAAAACAGGACAGTTGACCAACGACATCTCAGTCTCATTAATAAGAAAAGCCTTATAAAAGAATGACATATACATCTTCATATATATGGTTTTGAAAAGTCTCTACCACAGTTCCCCCTGAAGTTCATTCTTGAACTTGTGTCCTCCTTCAATGATCCGGTACCCACCCACAACGGCCCAGACGCCCCGACCCTTCCCCCACCACCACTGCGGCCTTTTCCTTTCTTGAAATCGCCGTAACTCATCAAGGTAGATTTGAGACAGTCCTGGTGCCTTTGAGACTTCCGATCCGAACCCTGAGTGTCTGTACTGCAATGTTTCATCGCCCCTCTGCATTGGAGGAGTGGAATTCCAACATCGATGGCGGGATCCTTATATATTTAGTCCTGTATCTTGGAAAGATGGTGTTCTGATTGTCCCCATTGGATCGGACCGCGAGACAGCACTTTTTCAGCATGATGAAGAAGGGTTTCGGAGTGTCTTATTCATGGCACGTTTGTCTTCAAAAAAGATGACTTGGTTGTCGTTGTTTCTTCAGGTGGTGGTTGGGTGGGCCTCCAGACAGTCATGTATGAATACAAAAGGAGAAAGGAGAACGTCAGTGTACAGTTATTGGAGGAATGTCGGACAGGAGCCGTGGGGTGGCCTTTATGACTATAAAGCCGTAGGTAGACTAGGGGAGATAGAATTACTTTAAGACATGAAAACCTGGATGTCCAGGGATACTTTGGTCAAATGGGTGTACAATATGGCACTGGCGGGCAGGCATGCTCACGCGCCTTAAAAACAAAATATGACTATAGTTCTAGTTACATTATCCTGAGAAGATGTATGATAAAAGCCAAAAAAAAAAAAAAACTTAGAGAGCATAATATTAAAGGAGGAAATGAAGAGAGGTGAGTAATGAAAAAGAATATGGAGAATAGAAAAAAACAAAAAAAATAAACTACAGATTTAATGCTGCTCCAACCAAGCTCTCCAGTTTAGATCCCACTTTCGATTGTTAAAGAGCATTGAATCGGTATTTAAAAAAAAACTTAATACCTAGTTGCCCTGTCAATTTTAGCTGACAGCGAGAAAACAATAAAAATAATAAAAAATAAAAATAGTAAAAATAGAACATTGTTCCTTTAAAAAAAACGACTCCTCTCTCCTACTAGTAATTGGTGGTATTTTTGCTGGTCAGGTATACAGATAATAACGAGAGAGAGATGATTTAAATTTGTAGAATTTGGGTAAACCTGACCACACGTTATTATTACAAATTGAAGAGGCTTATTCCTAGATCAACAGGAAAAAATATAGTTCTAGGGTCCTCTCTTAAAAAAAAAACAAGAACAAAACAAAAACAAAAAACAAAAAAAAACAAAAAATAGACTCTTCTGCCCTATTGGTGATCAACAGGTGAACATGATCATGGTCACTTAACAACGTACAAGTCGAATGCATTATTTATTTTTTCCTTCCAGGTCTATGCACTACTCCCCCCTTCAGGTGGACAAAGTTCAAAGCTTTTGGAACTTTTCTCACCTGAATGGAATGAGAGAGAAAAAAAATAATAATAATGAAAAAAACCATAACCATAACATTTCAGGGAGAAAAATTAGAGAAAAAAATAAAAAAGAATAAAAAATAAAACTGACAAAAATAAAAAAAATAAATGAGAAAAATTGATTAAAAATTCCTAAAAAATTTAAATAAAACCGAGAGAGAATAACTTTTACAAAAATTAAAAAGGTATAAAAATGAAAAGTAAAAAAATTGTAATGGATAAAAAAAATGAGAAGAAAGAAAAAAATTACATGAACATGATAAAAATTTAAACTAGGAGTATTAAAAAAAAAAACGGTACGTTTGTACTGGTCTGGATTTGGACAGGCTTCTTCGGAAATTTGTTTCTGAGTTAGTGGCTTTTCTGTTCCTTGAGAGAAGATACCTCGTTGAGGTGCACATTCTCATAGTTTTGGCGTTCATTCTCCTGATAGTAATGCACATCATTACTTGCATCAGGGAGAGCAATAAAGCTACACAGATTAGGACAACAACAGGGTGGAGCAAAATGTTTAGGAAAGCTGACGCGTTATGACTATACCCAAATATACTTTCCCGCCAGGAAATCTTAGCGTCTGCCTCTAAAGCGTGGGATACTTGGATCAACTTATCTTGATCATGGGTGGGTCGTATAGTGGCTTGTTTCTCAGCATCTCTCAGCACATTTAATATTTCATCCTGTTGTCCAAAATCTACCAGCCAAGCCGTTAACTCAGCCCCAAATCCCAGAGGAAGTTTCTGTAGATGTATGGGGGTGTCAGGTTTTATATCAAGCCTTTTCTCTGGGGTAATAGGGGTACGTCCTTGTGTCCCGGATATATCTATTCCCAGGACCGGGGAAGATGTACAGTAGACTCCCTGAGGTAATGTACCCTGTTGAGTACAGTTCAACCCGTAGGCAGAATATAGAGCATCATTGGATATTTGATACCAGCACCAATACCCTTGCCCCAAGTATTTTACATAAGGTTGGGACAATTCCTCGGCATCCATGAGACACGACCCTTTTTTATGCCAGCATTGTTGTCTCATGATCCTATCCTGTTTCCCTTGACATAATACCACCCCTTCCTTCCTCCAGCACCCATCAGTATCAATCATTTGAGGTTGTTCAGACTCATAAACCATCAGATCATGTTGGACTCGGGGGTGTAACACAGTAGTGCCCGATAGGATAGTACCCAAATTAACTGTGGTATAAGCACGATGTTCAATCCTGGCGACCGGAATCAGGGATGAGACTGTGCAAATCAGGTTTTGACAGCCATGGAATTGAGTCATCCACCAATCCATATGACTCATAGCACACTTGGATACTACCCTACCTACTGCGCCAACCTACCTAGCTCGTTTCTGAGTACCTCTAAATCCCTTGTGTTTAGGCTACTCAGGACAACACCTCCTGTTGATAAGGCAGTATCTATTAGGTCTCTTTTTGCTCTAATGGGGGAATATTCTCCCCCCCATATGTCCAGCCAGGCGCTACTCTTTCCACACCTAGGTGTCCAAAAAAATAAATAAAAAAAAATGTTTTATCCAGGAAGCCTACCCCACCTCCACCTAAAATGTTCTCTCAGCCAGCTCCATGTCCGATAGTTCCCAGCAGTTATTATATTTGTTCCACCCCCTCCCCTTAGCTTATAAATCCCTTGAGCCGGGCCTTTTTATTCACGCCTTGCACAAACTGTTGGCACCATTTAAATCCTGTTGCCCAAAGTTTAACTACCTATCTTCTAATTCCTCCCCGAATCCCAACGGAAGTTTCAGTAAGTGTAAAGGGGATGTCAGGTTTGCTATAAAACCTTTCTTCAGGGCAACTCGGGGTGTAACCCGGGGTTCCGTCTATATCCATCCCAAGGACAAGAGAATAGGTACAATAGACTCCCCAAGGTGGTGTACCCTGCTGGGTACAATTCAACCTAATTCTGACAACAGTGCATCACTAGACCAGCACCCATACCCCAGCATTCGGTATTGAGTACAACAGCACATATACCATTGAAACAATGACAAAACCCACAAAAACTCCCTCCCTGTGACTTGATTTCAGTGACCATGCCCCACTACCACCTGGTAGGTCCAAGGAACACCCTAGTTCCATGACTAACACCCCATCGGTATCCTCTAGGACAAAGAAACAAAACTCGCCTATGTCATAAATTTTACCTAGGTGTTTCCTCCCCCGTAATGATCTCCCCATCCAGAACCCACAGTGAAATACCTTCCCAACATTCCTCCTTCACCACCGTGTATTGACCTGGAATGCAAAAGACATCGTGGTCACACTTCTGACAGGGGGAAATATCAACCTGCTCTCAGCTTCCGTACCCTCTGATCACATGTGGGTCACTTAGCCCCAAATGCACCAAGATAGAATCCCCAGTCAGTAAGCTCATTGATGCCAACCTATCTACAGACCGAGTCTGCACTTCCGTATATGGGATCATACAGCACCTCATTTCTCACAATCCAAACCAGTACAGCCCATCCCGGCGTTTGACTATCATTTTGGATTAGTGTAAGCGACGAGTTTTGTCAAAGTCTTACTGAGTGGTGATGCTAACTCCTCAGGCTACCGCCCATCATACAGAGATTTGTACACTCAGCCTGATACTGGTCACTAACTCCGCCTGCCCCTGCATGTACGCCAGAGCCAATGACATGTTTTTGTCCTATACCCTATCACACTCTCTTCCAACCTCTTAACATGGTCGATAAAATTGTGAGCCATATTAAACTGGGTATTTATGTAACTTTGTTGCATGTTGTCACAATTGTCACCAATCTCTCAGAGCAACAAAGCCGTGCTTATTGTCTGAAGCCATGGCGGCGGGTCTGTTCCTCAGGAGACCGCTGTCCTCTCTATTACTAACACCCATCTCAGCTCCTATTCCCCCTATATAGTGCTGAATACACCCCTCCTCTGTTGGGTTACTCCTCAGAAATAAGCATCCTGCGTCAACCTTATGCTGTGTCCGCACATCTCTGGGAGAAAGCCACTGGTCACTTAACCATCACTTGATTCAGTGTATACTCAGCACATACAGGGTAATAGTCTTATCAACCACTCTGTACCCTGTTAGCCCGCGTGTATTCCCTTTATTTGACAGGGCATGTTCCTGTATGTAGTTACTGGCATTACTTGTGCAGGGATTCAACCTCTCAGGTGAGACATTAACTAGGTGTACCTCTCCCATGTCCAGTAACTGAAAGCTTCTTTATAGGACTGATAAGCATGAGACACTGCCTCTTCGAGGAAGTTTTCACCCCGTTGATGTATCACCTGGCACCCTCTAGTTTGGCCAACAGACACCTTATTATGCATAGGTGTCAGTCTCCTGGGTACCTGCACCACATACCTTTATGTCATACTAGTCACCCATTCCAACATTTCTTTCAATTCCTGTCTGGACTCACAACCCTCAGAACAGGATGGACTCCAGGGTGTAACCCAGTAGAGTCGGATAGGATAGTACCCAAATTGACCGTGATATATGCACAAAGTTCCGTCCATGCCCAAAGTTCCGTCCCTGCCCTTAGGGATGAGAATAGAACGAGTTGGATTTACCTAACCCTTCTCTGATATGTAGCCCAGGGCCTCCCAATGTGTCCCTGATTATCTCCAGCTCTATAGTGATTACGGTACCCAATGACCCATCTCCTACTCCCAAGACAGTCGCCATTGAGCCTCTCTTTATTATGGGAAATAGTCTGGATACCCGGATTGAAAACCACCTGCCACCAGGTGCACCCGATCCCTCATAGAGGCTGCACACCTTCTCCCTCCTCTATCAATTCAGTGATTAGACTATGTTATCCTTCACCCCTACAAAACAAACTGCCTTCACCATTCAGATAGGACTCCCATGAAAGACAGGAGTCTAGTGCCACCCTGGGGCACTGATATTCTTGGCATGCAAGTCACCGACCACCAGTTAAGGTACACCAGTAATCTAGGACAGGAAGGACACCTATGGATATTAACTGAGGAGAATACTGCATGCCCACATATATATCGGAAGTGAGGGCCCTTGGAACAGCCAAGAGCTGGTATCACCCCATGCGATCTTCCTGCACGCCTTTTCTCCAGACTCAACCCTAAAACTATACGATACGAGGCCAGACCTATGCACTTTCAACTCGTATGCCACCAGGCAGGCCCTCGTACTACATGTCTGCCGGTAAATCTAAAAGAAACTGGAAAACAAGAATTGCATAATGTGTGTCCAGCTTAAGGCAGCGGGTGCTGACCAATAGACTAAGAAAATTCCCTTGTAGCACTGAGGTGCCGGGATCACTAAACAGTAGGGGATACACGAGCCGACCAGTGTGCCTGGACACACACAGCTATTCATTAGGCAATTGGTAACAACTAGCCACCACAACTGACAAAAATAAAAACTCTAGGAGAGAAAAAAAAATAAGTGTCGCATGGTGACATGAAAGGAAACTGCTGTGAACTTCATTTGGGGACCTACAGATAGCTAGGGACATTAGCATACCTTAGCCTGAGGCAATGCAACCTTGTACAGCCAGGCTTAACAGCGGGGGGGGGGTTTAAGCAGTCCTAAAACACAAGTCTAGCCAAAGTAGCATCAGGCTTTTACCTATTAGATCTATGGAACTACATGTGTCAGCATGGCTGATCTTCGGTAATAAGAAAACAGATATGCCACGGATCTATGGCCGATCCATTTCAACCTCTGGAGACTACCCCAAGACCCTTTTACCACTAAGTGTGGTACCCCTGAACGCTACTTAGCCTAATATATGTGTTAGAGTGCCAATTATCCCTTTCAGTTTTACTCAATTTTTCATAAAACTAATATGCGGACCTCAGTTAGTTGGTTCTGCTATTCAGTGGATCAGCACATGTAACCCCCACTAGGTGGTCCAAAAACATGGACTGATCACTAGACGTTCTAACTAGATAATGGTCATGAAAACCTAAACCTTGTGAAACCCGACCGACTGACCAACATAAAGATTTCCTCTTATTCTGAAGTCCTGAAAACCCAGTTATCGATTCTGAGGGATTAAACACAAAATAAAAGTTAGTAATAAACATTAAATTTTTTCTTAACCTGGAAACAAAAAAACAATGGTTATATATCTGTAACTAGACATTAGCATATAAAACACAAATATTCATTACTATATATTACATAAACCGTGCACTTTCTTTTAAAATACCAAAAATTGTTGAGCTCAACGTTTCATTAATATGTATTACTATAATACATATTAATGCCATATGGATTTTCGTTCTATGGTATACCAATAATTTCCCCCTAAAAAATGTATTCACCATGGTTAAAAATGAGCAGTTTTAAAACAAACACATTTTTTATAAGTTTCCCTTTTGTCTTGCAAGACAGTCATACTTACCTATTCTGAGTACATTGGAAAACTTCAAAAAGAAACTTCTATGGAAACAAAGATTACCGTTAATACAAAAAAAAAATACACATACATATATATATATATATATATATATATATATATATATATATATATATATACACACATAAGGCATCTTACCTTTGTTTTACCATTCACTCGGCTCACTCAATTTGCATGACAATACAGCTGTTCACATACCCTCACAAAATCAGAGCTTTTTTTCTCAAAAAATAGGTGCAGGAACTCAACCACGACCCCATTCAAATTTCACAAACAGTAGAAGGGTCTTAAAGGGGCATTAAATACCAGGATTGCATTACATACAGAGTGCAGAGTTTAGGGGGGTTACACAGAGTGCAGAGCTGTCACTTGTAAACACAGAAACCAGACTTCTGTGGTTACAAGTGATTGTGGTGAGCAGGCACCAAAGGGTCTGAGCCAGAGGTGGTGGAACTGAGTTCCCCCAAGTTCCCCCTGAAAAAAAGCCCTGCACAAAATAGAAGGGGGGGTCATTCGGGCTGTCAGCACTGAGTCAGCAGCTGAGAACACACGTCACACACTCTCAGTTTGACTTGTGTCAGGGAAAGAGAGGGGGGGGTGGTTGCTCTGAACTATAGAACACCATTCCCAAGTTTTAAACCTTAACCAACACAAAACAAATCCTCATGCCATCACACATAACCTCACAATCCATGGATCTCACACATTTCCACACAACACATTTATCTAGGTCAAATATGACCTCAAGACCTTACATGTTCTATATCCTACTTACCCATAAACTCTGTTCATCATCACTTCTCTGGGGATGTGGATTCCCTATTAAAAATACTCACCTCATCAGTTCTGATATCCTACCATCCCTGCCCTCCAAGCATCTCGCATTTCTCTTAAAAATACCATTTCCAGTCTGGCGATTCCCATCATTTATATATTTCACAGCCCAAGGTCCATATTTATCTATCATTTCTTCCCTCGGAGTCCAGTGGTAAGGTTCCCCACAGTTCGACTTCCTTTCCAAAGCGATTTGATTTCCCATCCTCTACGGACGAAGGACCTTGAGCTGTTCCGCAACCCTTAGAGGGCGCTTATCCCAAAGCTAGCTACACTTTGACATGATTGGGCCGGCGGGTACCTCCCCCGTCCACCTTTACCGATTTTTTTTCACTACTTGCCAGAACAATCTATGTACTGATTATAGTCCTTCAAAAAATTAGCCCGGAGATTTTCCAAACCAAATGGTTCAACCTCCCCCGCGGACTTTCCAAAGTATTCTAAAAGAAATGCTTACTGTACCACAGGGCTTCCCAAGCGTTAAGCATGATTAGACCCTATGATGGCTTGTACTACAGGAGGCAATTTTAACTGACGAACACCTAATTACACTATGATTTTTTTCCAGTTACAATATAGCCAGTGTTTCCAGATTCAATTACACCGCTTACCATCCCCAGTTATTTGTTTAAACAGAGGAATAGATTCACATACATCCAGATAATTCAGTGTGATTTTAGTCTCCGTTTCCACTGATGCGATTTGCCATGCGACTTTGGACCCAAAGTCGCATTACAACTCGCAGCCCATTGATTTCAATAGCACCCATTCCAATCTATGTGGCTCAATGCTGCAGCGACCGATAAAGGTACCTGCACCATTTTGATGCGACTTCTGGATCAAAAAAACGCATTCAAAGCCACACCACAGTCGCACTAAAGCTGCATTTCCAAATCGCACCCTGAATCAGGCCACATTGGAGTTGCACCAGTGGAAACGCAGCCCAAAAGCATAGGTGCTGACAACAACTGAAAATTAACATTTGTGAGATGGATAGGGAAGCTTTGCTCAACAAGAAAAAACTTCATTAAGCACCTACCATGGATCTGGCCTTTATCACAGTATACAGCAACCAATACCAACAATTGGAAAAGATCTTCAAAAAGTATTGGCCCATTTTGAAAGAGCACAGAACTTTAGTAGCGGTATTGCCATCACGACCCAGACTCACCCACCGTAGAGCACCAACACCACGAACACACCCCGTCCACAATGCACTCGATCCCCCCAGGGAAGCGAACACCTGTCCAGACCCTGAAGGACTCCACGGATGCCAGAGATGCCCACCGTGCAAAACAAATAAACCCCAGCCTTGGAGAAAAACAACATTCAAGTCCCATGTACCCAATAGAGAATTCCAGATAAAATAAACGTATTACTTGTAATAGCACCCATGTGACCTACGTCATAGAGTGCCGCTGCTGACTCCAGTATGTGGGCCGTATCACCAGACCCTTACGTGTAAGAACACGTGAGCACATCCAAAACATACGTAATGGATTCCCAAAACATAGTCTCTCTAGACATTTTGAGGAAAAACATCATAAGGATCCATCTTGCCTCACGTTCTATGGGGTTGACATTATTAAAGACCACTGGCGGGGGCAACAAAAAGATCCAGGTCTCACCAAATGAGACCCGTTGGATACACAGGTTGGGGTCTCTAGTTCCTAGAGGCCTCAACCTGGATATTCATTTGAACTGCTTTATTTCTAATTTTAAATGTTTTTTTTTTATCACAAGTCACTTCTCTTTGCTGGCCTGCACAGGGTCCTGACTTTATTCATTCATCTATTTCTCCTACTAACGTGGAGGTTTCTTGGACACCAACTATTGGTGTAGGTTCACCAACTGAGTCACATAGGTTTAATAACCACTACACCCACACCTTATTGAATATTAATCATTATAGCGGCGCCATCGCCCCACTGTTTATTTACAAAAGCATAGGTGTGTTTCACTCACAAAGATTGGCCTAATCTCATTCAAAGGGTCAACTGCAAAGAGGCACACAGGGCCAGATTCAAAGTCAGCAGTGTAAATTTGTGCGGGTGTAGCGTATCCGCTCTACGCTACGCCTCTGCAACCCAGACGGGCAAGCGCTGTATTCTCAAAGCACTAGCTCCGTAAGTTGCGGCAGCGTAGCGCAAATCAGCCGGCACAAGCCCGCCTAATTCAAATTTGGATCAGGGGGGCGCGTTTTTTTTTAAATCTACTGTGACCCGACGTGACCGACGCTTTTGCCGAACGGCGCATGCGCAGTCTGTGGAATTTCCCAGTGTGCATTGCTCCAAAGTACGCCGCAAGGACGCCATTGGTTTCGACGTGAACGTAAATGACGTCCAGCCCCATTCACGGAAGACCCACGCAAACCACGCAACTTTCTCTAACTTTGACGCGGGAACGACAGCCATACTTAACATTGGTACGCCGCACTTTCATTCTATATATATCTACATTATTCAAAATCAGTCTCATAAACACATTCGCATAGACAAAAAGAAAAGGTTAAGTTCTGAAAAGTTAGTTTGTGGTTAGGCTTTCAGACGGGTTAAAACAAAAAACTCTTACCCCAGCTCTGTTTACCATACCAGAAATCATTTCTATCCAAACTCTAAACCCTCCTCACATGGGGCACCATTTTGTCAACAGGGAAATATAGAAAAATTAATAACGCACGTACATAATTAATAATCAGCGATTCATAAAAATATTAATATCGCACGTAACTAATTAAAGTAAGCTATGAAAACCTTTTTGTCTATATAAACATTAAAAACAAAGAATAGGGCTGCGAAAAAGAGAAAAATATTACATTTATTGATACAGAGAAGAAACTGGTATTACTTCAATATTTATAAACATAACATAACCTATAACACCTTTAAAACCAAGATGATATCCAAGGCACACATTTATACAAACAGTAAGATGGCTACAATGGATACATCAGTAAAAAAAATGACAAGTTATAGGAAAGGAAAAGTTACAGAGATTAAACTTAGGAAGAAAGAGATAGAGAGAGAGTGAGAGAGAGAGAGAGAGAAAAGGGGGAGAGAGAGAGAGAAAAGGGGGAGAGAGGGGAGGACAGAGGATAGAGAGACTACATCACCATGTCTAGGCAGCTCCTCATAGAGTACTTCACCAAGTTTTCCCAATCAGATCATGATCCAGTCTGCCTCTACTCAAACTAGGACTTGTCTCTATATACCCTTCCGATGTAACTTTTCCCGCTCTAAGAATGCCCCTCAAATTTAACTTTTCCCGCTCTAAGAATGCCCCTCAAATTTAACTTTTCCCGCTCTAAGCTTATCAGATCCCCATCCCTTTGAGATAACCTCCCTATGTTATTATAGGTTTATAATCCTTTTGTTAGTTGAACTCTAACAACGAGTCACTCTGTTGATTAAGAAAAACAGGACAGTTGACCAACGACATCTCAGTCTCATTAATAAGAAAAGCCTTATAAAAGAATGACATATACATCTTCATATATATGGTTTTGAAAAGTCTCTACCACAGGCACTGCTGTCTCTCAGCGTTATTCCAAAAGTTCCTTGGTGTGGGCCTTTTTTGAGACAAGTTCATCAGATCGCACTGCTGCTATTTGCAACATATGTCGCAAGCGTATCTCACGTGGCCAAAACATCACCCGCTTGGGCACCACATGCTTGACCAGACATATGTCAACCTGCCATGCAGTTCGTTGGCAAGCGTACCTCAAAAACCCACACCAAAAACAAAGTGTACCTCTCCTTGCTCCTCATCAGCTGGGATCTCCAACCCCACTATACCCTCAGTCCTCTCTAAAGCCTGCACTGAGAGGACTGAAGGTGTAGAATTAGGTGTGTCACAGCCAAGGACTTGCGGGCAATCTACTATCGGTACACCAACGTCAGATTGTACCAGGCAAATTTCCCTGCCCCAGCAGCACCGAAAGAAGTTCTCTCCCAGCCATCCACATGTCCAGCGGTTGAATGCTAGCTTAGCTAAATTGCTAGCACTTCAACTGCTGCCTTTTCAGTTGGTAGATTCTGCCCCCTTCTGTGAGTTTGTGGAATGTGCGGTACCTCAGTGGCAAGTTCCCAAACGCCACTGAAGGCGATTCCGTCTCTCTACCGGCATGTGGATGGCAATGTCCATGCCTCGCTGGACAGGGCGGTCAGTGGTAAGGTGCATATTACCGCTGACTCATGGTCCAGCACGCATGGACAGGGATGTTACCTTTATTTCATGGCGCATTGGGTGACTCTGCTGGCAGCTGGGAAGGATGCAGGACAAGGTACAGTAGTGTTGGAGGTTGTTCCGCCACCACGCCTCCAAAATGCTACTACTGGTTGTGACACACTTCTCTCCTCCACCCCCTCCTCTTCTTTTTCCTCTGTGGCCTCTTCCTGTGCTGATGTGTCCTCGGAACCAGCAGTGCTCCATAGGCATTCAAGGGGCTACACAGGTAGACAGGCAAAGAGATGCCATGCGGTGCTTGAGCTGGTATGCTTGGGGGACAGGAGCCACACTGGGGCAGAGGTTCTGTCAGCTCTGCAGGGGCAGGCTCAGAGGTGGTGCCAGCTTAAGCCAGGAATGGTGGTTTGCGACAGGGACAACTGACCCATGTGCCCAGTTTTGCTCATGTCCTTAACTTGGTACTGCGGTTCTTGGGCAGGTACCCGGGTTTACAGGATGTCCTGAAGCAGGCCAGGAAACTCTGTGTGCATTTCCGACGGTCATATAATGCCAGTGCTCGGCTGGCAGACCTCCAAAGGGAATACAACCTGCCCTGCTCAACCTGCCCAAGAACCGCCTAATCTGTGACATGCCCACCAGGTGGAACTCTATGTTGGCCATGCTGCAGCGGCTGCACACACAGCAGAGGGCCATCAATGAGTATCTGTGCCAATATAGCAGCAGGACAGGGTCAGGGGAGCTTGTTTTTTTCCCACGCCAGTGGGCCATGATCAGGGATGCATGCACTGTCCTGTCACCATTTGAGGAGGCCACGAGGATGGTGAGCAGTGACAGTGCATGCATCAGTGACACGTCCCTCTTATCCACCTGTTGGAGCACACGCTGCATGGAATAATGGACAGGGCCCATGAGGCAGAACAGAGGGAGGAAGAGGAGGACTTCCTTACCTCTCAAGGCCCCCTTTAGCCAGACAGTGTTCCTGCTTGCCCGTCTATCACACAGGAAGAGGACGAGGAGGAGGAGGAGGATTGTGTCAGCATGGAGGTGGAGCCTAGCACTCAGCATCAGCAGCAGTCTTCAAGGGATCAATTACAGTCCCAAGAAACCCATGGACTTGTACGTGACTGGGATGAGGTGGCTGCGGATCCTGCCATCCTCAGTGACCCAGAGGACTTTGCAGCGATTGCCTCAGCAAACCTACATTGTATGGCCTCCCTGATCCTGCAAAGCCTGCGGAAGGATAGGGAGAGGGATCATTACTGGCTGGCAACCCTCCTTGATCCACGTTACAAGGGTAAGGTTGCAGACCTTATTTTGCTGGGGCAGAGGGAGCAGATGATGAAACATCTTCGGGAGGCCTTGAAGAAAGGTCTGTGCAACGCTTTCCCAGAGACTGGGAGGTTAGAAAATCCTGGTCCTGGACAACGTGTTGCTGAGGCTTCGGTCAGTCAAAGAAGGAGCGGTGGAGAAGGTGGCCGTCTGACCGATGCGTTCAGACAATTTTTTAGTCCGCAGCCCCAAGGTATGACCGCTTCAAGCAACCATCGCCAGCGTCTGTTTTTTATGGTGCGGGAATACCTAGGGGCAAGATCAGACTTGGACACCTTTCCCACCGAAAATCCTCTGGGTTACTGGGTCTTGAGGATGGATCACTGGCCAGAGCTTGCACAGTATGCAATTGAGCTACTGGCCTGTCCTGCATCTAGCGTTCTTTCGGAACGCACATTCAGTGTTGCTGGAGGCTTTGTAACCGATCACAGGGTGCGCCTCTCCACTGACTCGGTCGATCAACTGACCTTCATAAAAATGAATCAGGCTTGGATCACCACCAGCTACCAAGCACCTGATGCTGATGTAACTGAATACTTTTTTTTGGAAAAGTCAGATCCCTTCAAGACTGTCTATGCTGATGCTGAGGCACTATCCTGTTATGCTGAGTGACTATCCTTTTCCTCCTCAATGATCATGCTGATAGCTTGTAAGAACATTTTTGGTTCTGGGCACCGCCACCTGTGGCTAAGGCCCAATTTTTCAGCCCTTGTTTAACAGGGGCGGGTAATTACAATTTTTGCTGCAATACTTTGCAGCAGGGCTCATTCCTGCACTCCAACTACAGTATCTGTGAGGGGTTGCTGTGTTGTGGAACCAGTGCCTAAGGCCTAATTTTTCTGCCCCTGTTGAACAGGGGCATGTAATTACAATTCTTGATCTAATATTTCACAGCAGGGCCCATTCCTGCGCCCACCAAGAGTAAATGTGAGGGCTTACATCGTTGTGGCACCAGCACCACCACCACCAACAAAGGCCCAGTTTTTCTGCCCCTGTTCAACAGGACCATGTAATTCCAATTCTTGATCTAATATTTCACAGCAGGGCCCATTCCTGCACCCACCAAGAGTAACTGTGAGGACTTACAGTGTTGTGGCACCAGCACCAAAGGACCAATTTTTCTACCACTGTTCAACAATGGCATGTAATTAAAATTCTTGATATAATAGTTCACAGCAGGGCGTTCCAGCGCCCACCAAGAGTAACTGTGAGGGCTAACAGTGTCGGGGCAACACCAACACTTAGGGCCCAAATTTCTGCAGAGTATACAAATTACAAATGACTTGTGCTTGCAAACGGAAGGAGACAACAGGAAGTGAGAGGAAATCTACCCCTAGGAAGGGAAATTCTCTTCTGTAAGAGGTGTCTCCTGTCCACTGATGCTTTATCACCAATCCTTGTTTTACTAAAAAAAAATTTGTTTTCAAAAAAACATTTGTCATTGAGACAGAAAGTGAGGTGCAATCTTCTGAACAGATGCGCACAGACAGCAAAACAAATGTTACAGGGGTTATAACCCTTCTCTATGTTTTCCGAAAAGCTTAAACATTTATTTTTTTGGCTGGAGCTACACTTTAAAAAAGTACCAGTTCAAAATTACAAACAGATTCTACTTAACAACAAACTTACAATCCCTGTCTTGTTTGCACTGCCTGTATACTACTGTTCAAAGTATATAGGACCAAATTGGCTGGTAATGACCTGGGGGGGGACCCATGCTATTTTTCTCAATGATTTTCATCCATATTGCAGGGACCAGACATTACATTAAAGCCATATGAATAAACGCTGGTAAACAAAGCTAATTAACGCCCCCTAGTAACTTTCTAAACCACCACTGCGCACAGGATAAACTTGATTACCTACATCTGCTACTTAAATAGAAATGTATATAGTGAATCTTTAGTGAAAAAAATAGTAGCGCTCTGTTTCATAAAACAGTACTAGTAAAGTGAGTATATTAAAATAACAAAAATAAAAACATAAAAATTAGCACATAAAAATTAACAAGTGAAAATAAATTAATAGTGTATGTGAATGATCCATAAAAATATAAAGAAACTTGAAAAGAAAATAAATTCATAGAAAAGTGTCCATAAATCACACTAATCTTCAAGTGATTAAACAGTGATTGATCAATAAATGGTATCTTTCTTGAAGAAATCTTGATACAAACTTTCCACCACAACTCACCAATGGGATTCCCATTGAAAAAGTCTATACTGACGAAACATGTCTGGGCGGGGCCTGCACGGCAGATTTTTGTGATTCCTATACGTACTATCACTGAAGAGGGAGGTAGCTGTTCTGGCTGGGGAAGTGAGCGAGCAAGTGGAGGGTGAGATCTGCTGGGTGTTCTGTGTCCGCCGTGACCGCAATAACCTAACCCCTTACTGCAAGTCTCCTTCATTAGAGAACTTTTTTGATTAAAGTGTCTGTGTGAATTTTATAACATGTGAGTACAATGAGTGAGGATTTGTGAGCACTTTTTAATAAATTGGTTTTACATACTCCACCATTGGAAGCATTTTATATATTTTTTCATGTGGATTTTATTGATTTGTGATCACCGTTGGAATTGTCTATCAACCCGGGTGGGTTATCAAGCTATTGTGCCGAACATGTGAATGTGAGGCATATTGTTTTGGTGAGTTTTTTTCCTTTGGGAGTGGATTCACAAGCACATGAGGTGTGGTGGAAAGTTTGTATCAAGATTTCTTCAAGAAAGATACCATTCATTGATCAATCACTGCTTAATCACTTGAAGATTGGTGTGATTTATGGACACTTTTATATGAATTTATTTTCTTTTCAACTTTCTTTATATGTTTATGGATCATTCACATGCACTATTAATTCACTTTCACTTTTACAATTTTTATGTGTTTATTTATGTTATTTTAATATAATCAGTTTACTAGTACTGTTTTATGAAACATCGCGCTACTATTTTTTTCACTAAAGATTCACTAATTACATTAAAGCCGCAAGCAGTTTTAAATGACTTTCCTGACGCATTCATGGCAGCACACACTGGGTTGTGACTCCGCCCCCACAACCTGACAGGATTGGTTAGCTATAAATTCGAAGAGGAGACACCCGGCATCATTCTCTTTTTTTATCCTCACCTGACAGGACGTGGACGTACAGCTTGCCTCCTACCGCTATCGCCCCAGCAGGTTCAGCCTCTCCTGTTTGGAAGTCCCCCCTGTACAGTCTCTAATAGAGCTATATGGGGGGATCCCCGCTCTGGTGGTCTCAGGGGCTAAATCCCGTCAAAATTTCCTGGCATCCACAAGCTCTAAATGAGCTTAGAACCCTGGCAGTGGGTCTCCCTCTTTTTCAGGTATTTGGCTAGCTGCCTTCTGTATGCCTTTATCCACTATTTATATGCCTTTATACATATATATATGTGCCTGTTAGCTGTGCCTGTTAGTATATATATATATATATATATATATATGTGCCTGTTAACTGTGCCTGTTAACTTTTCTGGGAAGTTTCTACCTTTTTTTTCCTCAGGCTTGCTGGGCTGTGTTGTCCCATGCTTCTCCTCCACTCACCGCGCTCCCCGTCTGCTCTGCGCATGCGCGCAGCACTCTGATGATGCGGCAGCCTCCCTCGCCCTTATCCAAAATGGCGTCGGGACGCGCGCGGTGCTACTGCGCATGCGCGATGACGTCATCAGCGCCGCGACGGCGGCGCCGAATTTAAAAGGTGTCTTTTTTTTTATTTTTCCTTTTCCCAGCTGCTGCTCTGCCGTTTTTCCTGGAATTTTTTCCTGCAAGGTACCTAGCTCTTCTCCTCTGCCAGGCTCACCTCATTTTTTCTTTTTTCACCTCTTTTAACCATTTCTTTGCTTCTCCAGCTCCCATATCTGCTGCTGTCTTCTCCATGGAGCCCACTGCCCTAGCAGACCACTACCAACAAACGAGGTATGGAGGCCATCATTTGACGGGTAAGTACTGAAGAGAAAAAAGAGAGCCGGCCACTGAACACTGCCTTTTTTTGCAGTCCCACCAGGCCTAGAGACGCAAGCCCACGGCGCAGGGAGAGATCCAGGCATGTATCAAGCAGAAGGTCTCACAAGAGTCGGTCAAGATCATCCTCCCGTTAGCACCGATCAAGGCATAGCCGATCACACCACAGCCGTTCCTGTCGCAGCCGGTCCCACCGCAGACGGTCTCCCTCATCGCACCGTGAACATTATCATGCCCGTCCTGCAGCAAACACCTGCTGGGTATGCGGTGCTACTGCAATGCCAGGGAAGCTAGCCTGTCACTCTTGCTTTAATGAAGCAACGAAGGAAAGGGAGATGGATGTTAGAGCCTCTTCTGACCGTCCAAGAGAGCCGGCACAGGAAGCAGCCTGGGCCGTGGCCCCTCTAGCCTGCGATGACCCCACTCCGGGAACCTCTTTGGCCTTTAGTCCGTATGCCCAGCTACCAGGAACCCTTCCCGATCCTGAGGAACAGGAGATGATATCAGGATTTGATTTTAGCTTGGTCGAACCCTTTGCACGCTCGGTTAAGGAGGCCATTGGCTGGGAAGAACCTGTGGCGGATCCCCCGAAGGTTGGGAAATACTTCCCAGAATTAAGAAGGGACCCCGAACTGTTCCCCTTCATTGAGGAATTGGAGGACCTCATCAAAGACGAGTGGGAAAAACCAGACAAGCGGCCTGGTCGGTCCAATAAACTAGCTAAGTTATACCCGCTGAAGGAGTCTAAAGTTTCCCCCCTCATCAACGCCCCCATCGTTGATTCATCCCTAATGCGGCTCGCCAGGCATGTCACGCTGCCTATAGAAGACGCGGTCTCGTTCCGAGATGTCCTTGACCGCAAAATTGATTTGGAGCTAAAGAAGGCATACTCTACGGCAGGGGGAGCATGCAGACCAGCCATTACCACGGCAGCTGTCGCCAGAGCCATTTCCACATGGGCAGCCAATGCTGAAAAGGCCCTCCTGGAAGGTACCGATCAGGGGGAGGTGATTTCCACTTTACAGGAAATCAGACTGGCTGGTGACTTTGTGGCAGGGGCTTCAGTAGATGCGATTCGCTCCTCGGCTAGATCCATGTTAGCCTCAGTGATGGCCCGCAGAGCCTTATGGTTGAAACCCTGGGTCGCTGACACAACATCGAAGTCAAATTGGTGCAAGATACCATACGATGGCGCAAACCTGTTCAGCGCTAAATTGGACTCAGCGATCTCCAAGGTCACTGGAGGAAAGTCGGGGCTTATTCCATCGGATAGGAGACCCAAGCCTCAGAGGAATCCTACCTTCAGGCGCAATCTGCCTGAGAGATACAGGGAGGCCAGAACCTATCGCCCCGGCAGGGAGTTTAGGAGAGATTGGAGAACTACTCGCCCTCCCTTTGCAAGGGCTCAGAAGACCAAGCCCGTCACCGGGGGGACCAACCAAAGTCCTTTTGAAGCTTTGCCTGCCCACCCAGCTCAGGTGGGCGCCAGGCTCAGGGCTTTTGCACAAGTGTGGTCAGAGCACATAAAGGACCCATGGACTCTTGCTACGATCCGTCAGGGTCACAAGTGGAACTTTATGGGGGCATTGCCTCACACCGTCTTCCAACCCACCAAGATTCCATCTTCTCCGGACAAAAGGAAGCTTCTCGTTCAGTATATTTCAGAGCTGATTCTGAAGGGGGCAGTCATAGAAGTTCCTTCGCACCAAAGGGGCAGGGGATTCTATCCCCCTCTATTTTTGGTCCGAAAGAAGTCAGGGGACCTTCGGCCCGTTCTGGACCTCAAACGTCTCAACAGGAGAATTCAGATTGAAGCTTTCAAAATGGAAAGTCTCCAGTCTATCCTTCTGGCAGTGAATCTAGGGAATTGCATGCTGTCAGTGGATCTTTCCGACGCCTACCTCCATGTGCCAATCCATCCGGCGTTCCAGAAGTTTCTACGCTTTTCCGTCAACCAACAGCACTTCCAATTCCGATGCCTACCGTTCGGCATCTCTTCGGCACCCAGAACGTTCACAAAGGTCCTCCTACCTCTCATAGCTCTCCTCAGGGAAAGGGGACTTCGCGTGCATCACTATCTGGACGACATCTTGCTCTTAGCAGCGAGCCAGGAGACTCTGCTCCTCCAGCGGGAGATCCTGATCTCTACCCTTCAGAATTTCGGCTGGCTGATCAATTGGCGGAAGAGCAGCCTTCAACCCTCACAGGTGATGATATTCCTTGGGGCAGAGTTGGACACCAAACAGAACAGGGTACAGCTGCCCCTGGAGAAGGTGGAACCTCTAGTTCAGAAGGTACGGAATCTACTGTCCTCCAAACTCGCGTCAGCCAGAACCTGCCTCAGTGTACTGGGCTCAATGTCCTCAACTATTCCCATGATGCAGTGGTCCCAGTGGAACATGAGAGCCTTCCAGAACTCCTTTCTAAGACAGTGGGACGGAGTTTCAATGCACCAACGCATCAGAATCCCCACTCAAGTGAAGCACGCTCTTGTGTGGTGGACATATCCTCCCAACCTCAGGAGATCCAGACCTATAGTTCCTCAGAGTCCAGAGATCGTGACCTCAGATGCCAGCGAGAAGGGCTGGGGAGCTCACTACCGGGACCAGACAGCCCAGGGACCGTGGCACTTCCCTGCCTGGGGCACAGTTTCGAACATTTTAGAGCTCCGAGCTGCGTTCCAGGCACTCTTAGCCTTCGCGCCTCTGCTACAAGGGAAGACCGCTTTAATCCGGATGGACAACAGGGTGGCGGTAGCTTATGTCCAGAGACAGGGCGGTACCCGAAGCCACACTCTATTAGAGGAGGTTCACCCTATAATGGAATGGGCACAGGCTCATCTATTAGACCTGAGAGCAGTTTACGTTCCAGCGGCACAGAACACGCTAGCCGACTTCCTGAGCAGGGAACTTCGTTCAAACAACGAGTGGTCTCTGAACCTCCGGGAGTTCTCCATTCTGACGGAGGCATGGGGGACTCCAGAGATCGACCTGGCTGCAACACCAGCAAATGCCAAATGCGTGAAGTTTCTTTCCAGAGTTCCCTTTCCGACAGCAGAAGGGACAGATTGCCTTCTTCATCCATGGGACTTCAATCTGGGGTACATCTTCCCCCCAACTCCCTTGATAGCAAGGTTTCTATCTCGGCTCCGAAGGTCATCAGTCACAGTGATCGCGGTAATACCACTCTGGCCGAGGAGACCGTGGTTCACGACTCTCCTGCAACTCAATACCCGACCTCCTATCCACCTTCCGGTCTCAGCAGACCTCCTTCACCAAGGTCAGCTCCTCCATCCGGCTCCGGACAGACTCCACTTGACAGCCTGGAGGTTGAGAGGGCTAGGCTTAGAGAACAATGATGTTCCCGGGCAGTTATAGCAACCTTAATGCAGGCCAGGAAGGTCACCACGAACACTGTCTACACCAGAGTCTGGGAAAGATTCGCCCACTTGGCGCAACTCAAAGGTTTGAATCACGTCTCTCCGGATCCTTACCAAATCCTAGAAATTCTGCAAATAGGAATCGACAAAGGTCTGAGCTCAAGCACCCTGAAGGTACAGATCTCCGCTCTGTCTGCCAAAACGGGCACTAGATGGGCCCTGCACCCCTTGATAATTCAGTTCATGAAGGCATGTATTAAAATTAGGCCGCCCAGGAGACCATCCTTTCCGGCTTGGGATCTTTCAGTAGTTCTGGAGGCGTCGTCCAATCCTCCCTTCTTCCCACTCAACTCAATCTCCTTGTGGGACCTGATTTGTCCTTCCTCATTGCCATTGATTTGGCTAGGAGAGTGTCGGAGTTGCAAGCTCTTATGTCAAAGGAACCATACTTAGTTTTCCTGCCCGACAGGGTGGTACTAAGGCCTTCGGATCGCTTCCTTCCCAAGGTTACTTCAGCCTTCCATTACGGCCAGGACATCGTCTTGCCATGCCTTTCTAACGAAGATGGTGAACCGCATGCCTTGGACATTAAGTCTGCAATTTCTAACTACCTGTCAGCCACTATCCACCTTCGGTCAACAGACGCCCTCCTGATTATACCTCACAGAGCCAGACGAGGTCAGGCAGCCTCCTCTCGAACCATCGCCTCTTGGCTAGTTAAGGCCATCGAAAAAGCATATTCCACTCAACAGCTGGAGATCCCAGAAGGCATCAAAGCGCATTCAACTAGGGCAGTGGCTACCTCTTGGGCAGCATATTGTGGAGTCTCTTCAGAGACCATCTGCAGAGCAGCAACCTGGTCTTCCAGGCATACCTTTATCACCCACTACAGAGTGGACGCCGCTCTGTTGGCAACTTCCGAGTTTGGCAGATCTATCTTCAGGGCCAATTCTTCGGCCATATAGGAAATAAAATACTTTTGCATTGAACCCGCATGACTAGCGAGTTATTTCCCAGTGTGTGCTGCCATGAATGTGTCAGGAAAACGGAAAATTGTATACTCACCTTTCCGTAATTTTCCTTTCCTGACGCATCTTCATGGCAGCACACAACTGCCCACCCTGTTGTTCAATGATGATGATATTTACGGAGAATGATGCCGGGTGTCTCCTCTTCGAATTTATAGCTAACCAATCCTGTCAGGTTGTGGGGGCGGAGTCACAACCCAGTGTGTGCTGCCATGAAGATGCGTCAGGAAAGGAAAATTACGGAAAGGTGAGTATACAATTTTCCGTTTTTTTCCTTTAGTAATGTCATTTTGTGCAGGGACCGTTCTAAACACGTGCCACTTCACAGACATACTATAGACACCCAGCAGGTACGATATTTAAAGGAATTTTTCTATTTTTCTATGGTTCCTGGACCATATTGCTGGTCAAAGACCAGAGCACTTTTTGCGATTCGGCACTGCATCGCTTTAACTGACAATTGCGCGGTCGTGCGACGTGGCTCCTAAACAAAATTGGCGTCCTTTTTTCCCCACAAATAGAGCTTTCTTTTGATGATATTTGATCACCTCTGCGGTTTTTAGTGTTTGCGCTATAAACAAAAATAGAGCGACAATTTTGAAAAAAAATGAATATTTTTTACTTTTTGCTATAATAAATATCCCCCAAAAATATATAAAAAAAACATTTTATTGATTGGTTTGCGCAAAAGTTATAGCGTTTACAAAATAGGGGGTATTTTTATTGCATTTTTAATAATATATATTTTTTACTAGTAATGGCGGCGATCAGCGATTTTTTTCCGGTACTGCGACATTATAGCGGACATTTGGGACACTTTTGACACATTTTTGGGACCATTGTCATTTTTATAGCGATCAGTGCTATAAAAATGCATTGGATTACTATGCCACTGGCAGTGAATGGGTTAATACTAGGGGGCGGGGAAGGGGTTAAGTATGTTCCCTGGGTGTGTTCTAACTGTAGGGGGGGTGAACTGACATGGGGAAATTACTGATCTTCTGTTCATACATTGTATGAACAGAAGATCGACATTTCTCTCCCTGACAGGGGTTTACACACACAGCTCCCGGTCCTCGCTCTGTAATGAGCGATCGCATGTGCCCGGCGGCGATCGCGCCCGCCGGGCATGCGCACGGAAGTCAGGGACGCGCGCCTACGGTGCCGTGCACGCGCCCCTAGTGGCCTGCGCACGTGCCGACATAAAGCTACGGGCTCTCGCGCAGGGCAGCCGACCTGCCGCCGTATAACTGCGGCGGCTGGTCGGCAAGCAGTTAAGCGTCATTAAAATCACTGCTCCCGAAAAAACTGACTTCGAACGTTCGAGTCCCATAGACTTCGATGGGGTTCTAAAGTTCGCACGAACGTTCTGTCCGTTCGAAGGTTCTGATGGGAACTGAACCGGGGGATGTTCGGCTCATCCCTAGAGAAGAGCATTAAAACCTCTCCTGGAACAACTCATAAAGAAAAAATTTCAGTATAGATGGAAATTTCTGGATGGATAAAAGATAAAACAACTAAACCGCTCAGGAAATATTAAAAAAAAAAAAGATTGTAGATTGTATAAATAAGGGATTTAACCACTTCCATACCGGGCACTTACGCCCCTTCCTGCCCAAGCCAATTTTCAGCTTTCAGCACTGTCGCACTTTGAATGACAATTGCGCGGTCGTGCTACACTGTACCCAAACAATTTTTTTATCATTTTGTTCCCACAAATAGAGCTTTCTTTTGGTGGTATTTGATCACCTCTGCGGTTTTTATTTTTTGCGCTATAAACAAAAGAAGAGTGACAATTTAAAAAAAAAACACTATTTTTTACTTTTTTATTTAATAAATATCACAATTTTTTTTTAAAAAAACGTTTTTTTTCCTCAGTTTAGGCCGATATGTATTCTTCTACATATCTTTGGTAAAAAAAATTGCAATGATCATATATTGATTGGTTTGCGCAAAAGTTATAGCGTTTACAAAATAGCTGATAGATTTATGGCATTTTTATTTTATTAATTTTTTTACTAGTATTGGCGGCGATTTGCGATTTTTTTACTGTCACCGTGACATTGCGGCGAACACATCGGACACTTTTGACACGTTTTTGGCGCCATTCACATTTATACAGCGATTAATGCGATAAATATGCACTAATTACTGTATAAATGTGACTGGCATTCAAGGGGTTAACACTAGGGGGTGAGGGAGGGGTTAATATGTATACCTGAATTGTGTTCTAACTGTGGGCGAAGGGGGGTGACTGGGGGAGGTGACCGATCTATGTCCCTATGTACAAGGGACACAGATCGGTCTCCTCTCTCCCCTGACAGGACGTGGAGCTCTGTGTTTACACACAGAGCTCCACGTCTTGTCCCTGTAGCCGCCGATTCCGAGTGCCTGGCGGACATCGCGACCGCCAGGCACGCGCATCGGCATCTCGGGGACGCGCCGCAAGAATACAGTGGCCGCAAGAATACAGGACGTTAAATGACGTCCTGTTGAATATTCAGAGTCACCGTGGAGCCGTCATTTGACGATGGCCCGGTACTCTAGTGGTTAAGGGTGCGAGAGTGTAACTGTTTTTTTTTCTCTTCTTTCTCATTTTTTCATCTCCGACATATTAGCTTGGATTGCCCCCCCCCCTGTAGTATTTTTATGAGAGGGGTAAAATTCTGTTCTTTCAACGCATAAGGCCTACATTCACCCTTTAAAAGATCTCAAATCCTAAATTAATTTCATAAACAAAAAGTTGGAATTATTCTGTTTCAAGAAACACATTTTCGCTCAGATCACATTCCTAAAATAAATAATAGAAATGATGTTACATGGTTTCACGACACATTTTGCTACTCTAAAACAAGAGGAGTTTCTATTGCTTTCCACAAGGATATACCTCGTCAAATAGTACAAATCTAGAAAGGCAAAGATGGTAGATCCTTCATTATAAAGGTCATGCTATATGGAAAAAATGTTCACAATTATAAATTTATACTTAACAAACTATGAACAAATTAAGTGTGGAATAAAATCTTTTGTGGAAGCAATGGAAAAAGCAGAAGGAACCGTAATTATGGGCAACGACTTGAATTTTATAATGGACTCAAAAGTAGATACATCTAGTACTCGCTCCCACAGGAAAAATAGTCAACTAAATCAGGGGTCATCAACCCCTGGACCGCGGCCCACTGCCGGGCCGTGGCCTGTTTGCAGCCGGGCAGCGAAGGCAATGGATCACGCTATGCGTTCCGCGGATTGCCGCCATAGCATTAGGAAAGGCCGCGGCTTCGGCCTAGCTCCAGAGCCGCGGCCATCTTGGTACACCCGGCGGCAGCCCTCCTCTCTGTTTACACCCACAGAGGAGGAGGAGCCCGCGCTCGAGGGACACACACGCCGCTGTCTGAGGTCTGCACTACTGAGGGGTTACTGTCTGAGGTCTGCACTACTGAGGGGTTACTGTCTGAGGTCTGCACTACTGGGGGGATACTGTCTGAGGTCTGCACTACTGGGGGGATACTGTCTGGGGTCTGCACTACTGAGGGGTTACTGTCTGAGGTCTGCACTACTGGGGGGTTACTGTCTGAGGTCTGCACTACTGAGGGGTTACTGTCTGAGGTCTGCACTACTGAGGGGTTACTGTATGAGGTCTGCACTACTGGGGGGTTTCTGTCTGAGGTCTGCACTAAATGACAAGCTGCATCTGATGGCAGGCGACGTGGCATGTGACACTCTGGCACATTCTGCATTATGGTGAGTTTTCATAACTATTTCATTATATTTTACAATGTAATAATATAAATAATGATCTTCAATCACCCTGACATCATATCAATGATGTGCCAGGATGATTGAAGCGCCAACACCAGCCATTGCCCGCCGATAAATTGCCCGCGAAAAGCCCCCCGGGCCTTGGCACAATTTTCTTCAACAATGCCGGTCCCCGATGCCGAAAAAGGTTGGGGACCACTGAACTAAATGATAGACATATGGAGGGCTTAACATCAGATGGAAAAAAATTATACATACTATTCAAATATACATAACTCATTGTCATGAATATGCATCAAGTCTGTCTGCTTACCTGATCTCCATGTGTTCATTAGAGGCTGACCCTGTTCTGGTTTCCCTTTTTATCACTTCCTCTTCCTGTATGGCTCCACCCTAGTCCATCCCAGGAAGCCTATATTAACCGTTGCTCTACAGGTCTGCAGGGCTGTTCAACAGTGTTCCTATGCTTAGTTCCTGTCTGCAGTATAGTTGCTAGTTCCTGTTTGCAGAGTGCTTCGTTCATCTTCCGTGTACCGTTTTGGCTTGTTCCCGACTTTCTTGTCTGCCTGTGCCCCTGACTATTTGCATGTCCCACGGTTATCCTTGTCTGCCTGTTGCCCTGACCTCGGCTTGCCCATCACCACTGTTTGTCCTGCTGACTGCTTCCCCTTTCTCCCTGCAGAGTGTGACTTGAGGAATCTCGGGGATGCGACCTGGACCCAGTTGCGGCCAAGACCATCCTTACCATCAAAGGCTCTGGTGAATACAAAACTGGGTCTTAGACTCCGCGCCCTGGGTGATCTTAGGTTCACGCTTCGTCTCTGCTAGCAGTAGTCAGCCATAGGATTCACCACCCTGTGGTGCATCCCTGACCCCAACGGGGTGCACTTGTCACCTGGCTATGGGTGACCTGACAGTTTGAACAGCCATGAATCCGGCCGACATGCCGCTCCCCGCAGATAATCCATTACAGTGCATTGTTCGCAGACTCGAGACGCATGAAGCTAATCAGGATCAGGTGATGCGTTTCCTTCAGGATCTGGCTTCCCGCTTTGATCAGCTTCAGACCTCGCTGGGAACCCCGAATCCGCAACCCCAAGTACAACCAGCAGCTGCACCTGTTGCACCAGTCGCAGAGTCGCATTCACTGAAGTTATCACCTCCAATCCGTTTTTCTGGAGACTCCAAAGCCTGCAGGGGATTCCTTAGCCAATGCACTATTCATTTTGAGCTCCTGCCCCAGTACTTCTTGTCTGATCGGGCCAAGATAGCCTATATCATTTCTCTCCTCTCCGGGGAAGCCTTAGCCTGGGCTGCCCCTCTGTGGGAATTGAATGATCCAGTGGTTTCTAGCCTGCCCCTTTTCTTGAAACTTTTTCGTAATATCTTTGAAGAACCGGCTCGTGTCTCTTCAGCAGCCAGCACCCTTTTACGTCTCTGAATCCCGTTCAGTGGGACAATATTCTCTTCAGTTCCGTATCCACTCAGCTGAACTGAGCTGGAACAATGAGGCCTTAGTCGCAACCTTTTTGCATGGCCTATCTGATAGAGTGAAGGATGAACTAGCAGGAAGAACCATCCCCACTGATCTGGACGGAGTGATCTCCTTGTGTAATCAGATCGATATTCGCTTTCAGGAAAGGACCCTAGAAAAGCGACGCCAACATCCCTTGGCCCTTAGTCAGCCTGAGCTCCCCTCTTTTCGACCCGTGGAGCATCCCTTGCCAACTGAGGAACCCATGCAGCTGGGTCGGACCAGGCTATCCCCTGAGGAACGTGCCAGGCGCAGAACTCTAGGCCTGTGTCTATACTGTGGGGGCAAAAGTCATTTTCGTGACACTTGCCCTCTTCGCCCCGAGAAACGCTCGGGTTCAATACATCTGGAAGGTGGAGTATTGGATCTAGAAATATCTCCTTCACCTTCTCGTCTTTTTCTTCCTGTGTCCCTTCATTTTGGTGCTTCTTCTCATTCGGTCTCGGCATATCTGGATTCCGGAGCCGCTGGCAATTTCATAGACTGGGAAATCGCATCATCCATGGGACTTACCCTTTTGCCCCTCACCACACCATTGGTGGTCTCGGCGATTGATGGCACTGTTCTCCCGGGGGGTCCTATTCGCTTCCAGACAGTCCCTGTTAAGATGTCAGTAGGCACACTTCACCAGGAGTGGATATCCTTCCTTGTTCTACCTAAGACCTCAGCTCCTATCGTTTTGGGTCTTCCTTGGTTAAGACTCCATTCTCCTCACATTGACTGGACTGCCGGACAGATCCTGGCTTGGGGTCCCTCCTGTTCCACGTCTTGCCTACCCAAGGTTGCCCCAAAAGAGAAACTTCCTGTTGCCACCATTCCAGAATCTTTTGCTCGTCCTACCACATGTAGTGGTGTCCGGAATGTGTCCTGCAATAGTCAGGCTGATGCACTTTCTAGCCAATGTAGCACTCTGGATGAGGAGCCCGTCTGTGAACCTGAGCCGATCATTCACTCCAGTTTACCGTTGACTGTCCCTAAAACGCACAGCCAGGCTAACTTGTCTGCAAGTTCTGCAGTCACTACGCCTTGTGATGCGATTCGGGTAATCACTACACCTGACTATGCTATTCAATCGGCCTCTGCATCAGCTATGCCAGGTCGGCCCATGCCCAGTGAGCCTCCTACCTTTTCTTGTTCAGGCCCTCCTGCAACCTGTCTAAGGGGCTCAATCCATCCTTTGGATAGATTGCCTCATTCGGCCAAATGGGGTTTTCTACCTTGTTTTCAGGGCTCTCTGCATTCTGCTGATTTCCCTGCTATCCAGCTTGACTCCTGTGCCCTGTCCCCTTCTAACCAACCTGACTTCAGGGTTACTCTGACCTCTGCCCAGTCTGATGGTCCTGTGCTTAATCCCCAGTTCATCTTTAAGGGTCTGCTTGATCCTCCTCGGATTCCTGTTGACCCTCTCATGCCCTTACTTATTCCTAAAAGGCATTTGGTCCTCAATAAATCCTCTCCTCCTGTCCCTACTTCGGTTCTGGTCAATGAGGATACTCAAGTTCTGGATTCTCGTCTCTGCAGAGGCATTCTTCAGTACCTTGTGCTTTGGAGAGGATTTGGTCCTGAGGAGGCGTCTTGTATTTCTGCATCTGAGATCTTTGCGCCCCATTTGTCGAGGAGGTTTCTTCTGGGATTCCCCTTTAGCCCTGGCTCCAGGCTGGGGAGGGGAGGGGCCTTAAGAGGGAGGGTACTGTCATGAATATGCATCAAGTCTGTCTGCTTACCTGATCTCCATGTGTTCATTAGAGGCTGACCCTGTTCTGGTTTCCCTTTTTATAACTTCCTCTTCCTGTATGGCTCCACCCTAGTCCATCCCAGGAAGCCTATATTAACCGTTGCTCTACAGGTCTGCAGGGCTGTTCAACAGTGTTCCTATTCTTAGTTCCTGTCTGCAGTATAGTTGCTAGTTCCTGTTTGCAGAGTGCTTCGCTCATCTTCCGTGTACCGTTTTGGCTTGTTCCCGACTTCCTTGTCTGCCTGTGCCCCTGACTATTTGCATGTCCCACGGTTATCCTTGTCTGCCTGTTGCCCTGACCTCGGCTTGCCCATCACCACTGTTTGTCCTGCTGACTGCTTCCCCTTTCTCCCTGCGGAGTGTGACTTGAGGAATCTCGGGGATGCGACCTGGACCCAGTTGCGGCCAAGACCATCCTTACCATCAAAGGCTCTGGTGAATACAAAACTGGGTCTTAGACTCCGCGCCCTGGGTGATCTTAGGTTCACGCTTCGTCTCTGCTAGCAGTAGTCGGCCATAGGATTCACCACCCTGTGGTGCATCCCTGACCCCAACGGGGTGCACTTGTCACCTGGCTATGGGTGACCTGACACTCATATCATAGAATAGATTATTTTTTTATTAATAAACCTGGGCTGATGATGACCCCCTCAACAAATATTGGTAATTTCTCTTGGTCAGACCATGCCCCGATATATTTAGAACTTAGGATAGTAGAATATAAAAAACCAACAGGGACGTGGAGATTGAATGATAATTTAATACAAAATAAAGAGTGTGAAAACGACATATGACAGGTTTCTGGTAAATCATGAAAACGATGACACCTCAATTCCCATGAATGAATGAATGAGTGACTTGTATAGCGCTACACATGCGAACTGAATCGCCTCTAGGTGCTTTTTCCAGCCAGTGTCTGCTTGGCTGGTGCGGTCATTTTACCCTGTAGGATCTCGACACACTAGGGACACACAGTTGTACACACATATATACATATATATACTGGGCCAATTTGGACAAGATCCAATTTACCTACCAGCATGTCTTTGGAGTATGGGAGGAAACCGGAGTACCCGGAGGAAACCCACGCAGACACAGGAAGAACATGCAAACTCCAGGCAGATGGTGTCGTGGTCAGTCGATTCGAACCAGTGACCCTTTTGCTGCTAGGTGAAAGTGTTATCCACTACACCACTGTACTGCCTCTGGGAAACATACATTGGGAAACACTTAAATGTGTGCTGCAAAGAATATTTATCAAGCATGGATCAAGGCTAAAAAATGAAAAAGATCAGAAGCAATCTCAATTAATGATGGAAATTATAAAACTAGAAAGTAAACATAAACAGAGCCTTAAAATGGAAGACAAAATAGTATTAAAAGAAAAACAAACGCAAAACTACAATACTTGCTTGATGAAGATTCCCTTCGGAATAAAACACAGTGGTATCAACAAGGTAATAAAACAGGCAAACTGTTAGCCAGAACCTTAAAAAATCAACAACCTATGACCTCCATAGTTGAAATCTTGAAAACAAATGGGGAAATGGCCTATGACCCAATGGAAATATCCAAAACCTTCCATACATATTACTCTAAGTTATATAATTTAAACACTCAAAAGGAAAATAAAGAAAAGGATAATAAAAGGGAACAGATTCATAAATATTTAAAAGATACAGCTCTACCAGTGTTTCCAAGAGAAATAATGGAGGATCTGGAAAAACAAATTTCATCAGAGGAAATCCAACATGATATCTCTGAGCTGACCCCGGGCAAAAGCCCTGGACCAGACGGGTACACTTCAATATTTTACAAATCATTTCAAGATATAATAATACCCATTTTTTTAAAAAACATTTAGTTCTATATTTAGAACACAAATCTTTACATTACAAAGTATGGAAGCTCACATTGTATTAATACCAAAACCCAAGAAAGATCACACATTATCTAACAAGTACCAACCAAGATATTTGACAAATATGGATATAAGGTTATATTCAAAAATTAAATCCAACAGATTAACCCCTATATTACCAGGGTATATAAGCCTAGATCAAACAGGCTTTACGAAAGGCCGAGAAAGGCAGAGAAACAAGGGACAATATTTTAAAAACTTGTACACTAGTAGAACATGCTCAGAGAGCTGCCATCCCAACGTGTCTATTATCTATTGATGCTGAAAAAGCGTTTGATAGAGTGGGATGGCAGTTCTTAGAGGAAACATTGGTTCAGATAGGAATGGGACCCAAAATGCTTAGTAGGATTGTTGCATTGTATTCTAAACAGGCCAAAGTAAGATCTCATACAGGCAATTAGGAAAAATAAAGATATACAAGGGATTAATATTAAAGACAAAGAATATAAAACAGCAGTTTATGCAGATGATTTACTAATATATGTGACTAACCCCATTATAACAATATCTAATTAAATAAAAGAATTTAAAAGATTTGAGTAATTTCAAAGTTAATTATGAAAAATCTGAAATGCTAAATGTGTCGCTAATAGAAAAAATACAAATATTACTGCAAAAAGATTTTCCGTTTAAATGGCAGCAAGTAGCGATTAAATACCTGGCAATTTTTATACCTAGAGACCTGAATAAATTACAAGAATTTAATTACAATGCGACAATCCGAAAAGTAATAAAATTATTACTAAAGTATGAAAAAATAACACACTCATGGATGGGAAGAATTAATATAATAAAAATTGACATATTACCAAAATTGTTATATATATTTCAAACCGTTCCTTTAGCCATTCCAAAGAAACAAATGATTGAACCAAGGAGAGCAATAGGAAGCTTTATCTGGGCCCATGAAACACCACAAATCAAAAGGGACGTTTTAACCCCGTAAGGACCGCCTCACGCTGATATACGTCGGCATGGCTGGGCACAATCATGTACAGGTACGTTGCCCTTTAAGTGCCCAGCCGTGGGTCGTGCGCGTGCCGCCAGCGGAGCACTCGCAACCCGGTCCGAAGCTTCGTGACCGTGCCCACGGGACCCGCGGACCCGATCGCCATCAGTGTCCCGCGATCGGGTCACAGGAGCTGAAGGACGGGGAGAGGTGAGTGTAAACAAACCTTCCCCATTCTTCTCTGTGGCTTGTCACTGATCGTCTGTTCCCTGTCATAGGGAACGACGATCAGTGATGTCACACATCCAGCCACGCCCCCTACAGTAAGAAACACACAATAGGACACACTTAACCCCTTTAGTGCCCCCTAGTGGTTAACCCCTTCACCGCCATTTTTATAGTAATCCGTGCATTCTTATAGCACTTTTTGCTGTGAAATTGACAATGGTCCCAAAAATGTGTCAAAAGTGTCCGATGTGTCCGCCATAATGTCGCAGTCATGAAAAAAAAAAAACGCTGATCGCCGCCATTACTAGTAAAAAAAAAATATTAATAAAAATGCCATAAAACTAGCCCCTATTTTGTAAACGCTATAACTTTTGCGCAAACCAATCAATAAATGCTTATTGCGATTTTTTTACCAAAAATATGTAAAAGAATACGTATCGGCCTAAACTGAGGAAAATTTTTTTTTTTATATATATATTTTTTGGGGATATTTATTATAGCAAAAAGTAAAAAATATAGCATTTTTTTTAAATTGTCGCTCTATTTTTTATTTATAGCGCCAAAAAAATAAAAACCGCAGAGGTGATCAAATAGCACCAAAAGAAAGCTCTATTTGTGGGGAAAAAAGAACACCAATTTTGTTTGGGAGCTATGTCTCACGACCGCGCAATTGTCAATTAAAGCGATGCAGTACTGAATCCTAAAAAGGGGCCAGGTCCTTTACCTGTGTTGTGGAAATTTCAAGATGTATTTAATATGTATTGTCATAATGGCACCCAGTCTTAGTACTACCACAACGCGCGCTAAATAGAACTGACTGGGGCAGTCTGAGGCTGGTTGAATCTCGTCTGGTAGTAGAAAATGTCTTGAGGTTGGAGTGTGATGTTTGCGGCGTGGGCGTATGTCCACCGGCGAGGGGCCCTCTGCGCATTTAGCACCGACGATCGTTGAGGAGGGGATGCGCTCACTCCGCAAGCAAACTAGTGGTTATGGACAGATGTGCACTCTTATCTGGGTCTTGTCTGATCAGCATGGCTTGGGATTCGTAGCGTGCCCCTGTGGATTGTGAAGGGTTAATAAATCCTAAAAGCAAGACTAGCTCCAAATCAAAGGAAAAGATTTATTATTGCATATATATATATGGGGTACACTTCATACATTAATAGCATGTATATCCTAAGTGCTCCAACGAGGTCTGAGTTCCCTTCCTTTTTATGTCGTTTTAGGGTTAACACACCCAAACCTCTATTTTCTGCTTATCTGGCTATCTGTGTCTCCCATTCTGTTATGACGTACAAACGTGACTTGACAATTACCATACTTAACATACAATTTGCTTACAATACATAATATATTATCTCATACTGCTAACCCCTAAATTGTTATCTGTAAGCTTCCAGCCCCTAATGTCCGTGACAAAAATATGTTATGCCCTTCTGCAATGCTGACAGTGAAATACTGAATTGCCAACTTGCAACTCAGCATCTGCTGAGCAAAACAGAATATACTTATTTAATACAATACATACAATACAGAAATATATAGTGATACAGCATGATCAATTAATTCCCTATACAGGATAGCCTCCATTCCACCTATAATAAGGGTATAATCTGGATATGCATTATTCTATGGAATGGCGCAGATTAAGGATTCTATCAGCGATTAATATGAGAGCTTGTGATCGTTTCTGGAGTCAGGAAAGGCACATGCACTCCCTGCCCAGACACGTCCATAAGACTTTAGCCAGCATTGTATGTATTTCTATTCATTGTATTGTATTCATTGTATTATATTCTATTCATGTATTCTATGGGACTTCCTGTCAGAAGGAATGTCCTTATATGGTGTTTGCTGTGTCAAGGGGACATCCTGTGATGACCACTTCCATGGGGGAGGTGATTAACTGGTGGAGTGTTCACTTCCTGTTTGTGTGAATAAAATGAGCTGTGCTAAGCCATGAGGGGCAATGATGGCGATGATGGTGACTTGATAACAAGCTGATGGGTGATGGTGTCTTTTTGTATGAATGGTGAGTGAACCTATTTAGTTTAAGATGGCTTATTTCATTAAGACGGAGTATGTGCTTTTTAGCACAGGGCAAAATGGCGGTATGCTCTGCACAAAGCCAATTTTGCTATGACACCTGCATAATGGTCCGGGTCTTAAGCGGTTAATTAGAACTAAAAAAAAGGGAGGGGTAGCACTACCTGATTTCTCAAAATATTTACAAGCCACCTATCTGACTAGCATAGTAGACTGGTACCAAAATATGGGGGACAAACAATGGGTTAAACTAGAAGAAGATATTATAGGTATCCAACTCAAAGCGCTCCCTTGGACCTGGAGATAAAAAATTAACAATCTTCGTAAGAGCTACATTAAAAATATGGGACGCAGAATTAAAAAAGGGGAACCTATCCACTATGACGGGACCAATGACCCCACTGTTCTCCAATCCAGAATTCCCGCCAGCCTTAACAACCACAAAGTACTTAAAATGGAATATATTGGAGAACGCAAGGGTGGCCCAGATCTTAGTGGAAGGGAAAATACCAAAAATGCAAGACTTGGGACCTGAACATAAACATAAATGGCTACAATACCATCAATTAAAAAAACATACATTGCAACAAATATAGAATTATCTTTAATAAATAGACCCAAAACTAAATTTGAACTGGGAGCGCCGCCATCCCCTTGCCGGGTGAGCACGGTGTGGGAGGAACGATGCCTGTGGCGCATCAGGGGGACAATTATCAATTATCTAACCTACATAATAGAGGAATTCCTGGTTGGTCCACCCATGATCCCCAGCTTCCTATTTGGATGGCCGCACATTTCTCTGGCATCCCCCATGCAGGTACTATACAACACATTTTTATGCGTCTAGTAAGATTTGGGCTTCGTTGTGAGATTTATTTGCATGGCAGATGCACAGAACAATGATATTTATTTATACTCACAATGTTACATGTATTTCAGAATGGCTGATTATCTTTGGTTCAAAACCCTAAGTTCTCTTGAGAAGATTACCGGGACTCCACCTACTGGACATTCTCAATGAACCAATAATCTTCATATTTTCTCACGCCCGTTAAGGTAACCACTTGGCATTTTTTGACTGCCTTTAACTTTTTTCCCATGTTTATGCACATTTCAAATTTTCTCAATTTCTCATCTTGGCTACACTCACACTTCAAGTCATCCATCTTTCTTCCCTTTCTCATTTATTTTCACTTTCATTACTCACACACATACATCACACATTTTTTACACATCTTTACACACTCTTGACATTTTCCTTCAACTTTGCACATTGATTTTTCTTTTTTTTCTTTTTTATTATTTTTTCCAGCTTGTTCACACATGCACTCACTTTATTACACTTCTTACTTTTTCTTTTCTTTCTCACACATTTTTTCTGGCTTCATCAACTTCACTTTAATTTCATCCCCTTTTCCTTCACCCGTCACCATTCACCTTTCGATTTAAAGCGGTGGTTCACCCTCAGTGACACGATTTTACCATCGAGACAGGCATTGTAGCACGAGCTACAGTATGCCTGTCACGATTTTTTTACCCCCGTACTCACTGTGTACTCGTACATTATAGATTTCGGCTCCCGCGGGGAATGGGCGTGCCTATGGAGAGGGAGGATGATTGACGGCCGGCCCTGGCACGTCACTCTCCCCGAAGACAGCCGGAGTAGGTCTCGGCTCTTCATGGCGCCTGCGTACAGGCTATGCGCAGGCGCCGTGAAGAGCCAAGCCTATTTCGGCTATTTCCGGAGAAGCGTGACGCGCCAGAGCCGGCCGTCAATCATCCTCCGTCTCCATAGGCACGCCCATTCCCCGAGGGGAGTCGGTATCTTCGATGTACGAGTACACGGTGAGTACGGGGATAAAAAAATCGGGACAGGCATACTGTAGCTCGCGCTACAATACCTGATTTTATGGTAGAAGAAAAAAAAATTTTTGGGGGGGTTTATAGGGTGAACCCCCGCTTTAAGATGGTCCCTATTGATTACCATACACATATAACTGACTTACATTAAGCAATTTTTGACTCTAATTACTTATCCCATAGGAGCGCTTGATGTGACTTATACACAAACAAAATCTACACATAGGCCCAGATTCACAAAGCACTTATGCCGACATATAACAAGTTACGCAGACGTAAGTGCAAATGTGTGCCATCGGATCTGTGCTCTAGAAACCCACAAACTAATATGCGCCTAAAAACAGGCTACACCCCGCCGACGTATCTTGCTTACGCCGGCGTAGGGTGGGCGTACATTTAGGCTGGGAGCATGGTGCCGTTCCCATTGATTAGCCATTCAAACATGCAAATGAGGGAAATACGGCGATTCACGAACGTGCGTGTGCCCGGCGCATGCTACGCGAGATGCGCGTAAGTTGTACGTCGGGCGTAAAGTTATTCCCCATGTAGGAGGTGCAACCCAGCAACAGACATGCTCAGGTCTGCACCAGGGAACACAAGCCGGTGTATTGTGCGTTGGATGTGTGTCTGGCAGGGCGTACGTTATGTTCACGGCGTACGCAGTGATCCAGCGTAGCTTAGGCAGTTGTGCCGGCATGGTTATGAGCAAGCGCAGGGGGGTGCGTCCACGTCACGGCGCATGCGCAGTTCGTGATACATACCTGTCTGGCGCTCGGCCCATCATTTGCATGGGGTCACGCCTCATTTGCATGGGGTCACGTCCACTTCCACCTACGCCTTCGAAATCCACGCCATGCTGGCGCAGCGTTGGGAGCACTGACTTGTTGAATGCAATGCTTGCCTCTCTGCACTGCGTTGGCGTAGCGTACGGTGGTTACTCTACGGCGGCGTAATGTGCGCCTTGCTTTCTGTGAATCTGGGCCAATATATCTTCCACATACTAGGTTGGGCTTCATCCCCACCTATGGACTCTAACGTATTTCACGAATATCTGCATGTGGTATTTGCCATGAGATGCAACTGATCGCCCACCCATTATTAATTTAGTTTTTTTGCATCAAATCCTTGAAACTTTGTGTTTGTGCAATTTACAAATCATAATTGCATCCCCTGCTGATTTGCCACAGGTGCTGTCCCTTCGTCCCATTCCTGTGCGTCGCCCGTGCATGGGGAATCTCTACTATCTATGTGACTCCGCGCAAGCCACGCAGTGTCTGGTGGGGCATCCCCTCCCCAGTGGGGGGGGGGGGATCGACTGGCCGGGGGACCTTGGCTGGACCATGTGGAGACCTCTTAGAGGATCTCTGATCATGTTACTCCTTTCAGTACAATGTGATTGGTAAATATGTAACCCCCATCTATATTTACAACATGTTTTCTCAACCTCCATAATATGAATTACTAATATGTAATTCCTCCATAGCAAACGTATCCTCTGAAGAGCCCCTAAAGCGTCGAAAAGCATCAGGATTCTTAGGCCCCGTACACACGACCAAACATGTATGCTGAAACTGGTCCGCGGACCAGTTTCAGCATACATGTTCGGTCGTGTGTAGGCGCGAGCGGGCAGAATTCCAGCAAACATTTGCCCGTCTGGCCTTTTCCCAGCGGGCAAATATTCCTGGACTTGTTTTAAAACCGTCCGCTGGAATCCTGCCCGCTCGGACATGTATGGTCGTCAGTACAGACCTACCGTACATGTCCGAGCGCCCGCCGTCCCTCGCATGCGTCAAATGACTTTGACGCATGCGTGGAAGCATTTAAAAGGCAGGCCCGCCCACGTCGCCGCGTCATCGTCGCGGCGACGGCGCGGACACGCCCCGCGTATTGTTTACGCGCGGACTTCTGTACGATGGTTAGTACAGCCATCATACAGAAGTCCCCGGGCAGACATGTACGGTGAAAACGGTCCGACGAACCGGTTTCATCGTACATGTTTGCCGTGTGTACCCGGCCTTACACTTACCGGCATTTGTTAAAATACAATGCTGTGTACTATAGTGTGTTTAGACATTTTTAGTCCTTTGTCCCAGAGTTTTCTTTCAATTGCCAACAATATCTTGATATGACTGTTATCAATAAAGATTTATTCTCAAACCTACCCATTAATAGTAATTTTCTCCAAACTTTTGCTGCCTAGAAAACCCCACATGGGGGAACTTTCCTTTTTCTTTTTATCATACATAGAGAAGACAGATATGAAAGCATATAGGGCTTTATATATAAAAGCGAATTCCAGTTTAAAGTGGTAACAGTGTTCAATCATCAAGGGGGACCCCAGGAACATGGGGGAGAGACAACGGACTCTGTTGACGAGAGACCACCTTCAGCAGAGTGAATACACCAAAGTAAGGGGGGTAGGTTACTGATATAAGGGGGAAACCTTTATATCAGTGCCCCCTAGCATTATTGTATTCACTCTCCCCTTACATCAGTGACCCCCCCTCAGACTGTCCTAGCGGCGCTTTCACTGACCTCCTCTCAGGTGCACTGTGCAGGTCTCCACCTTGGTTGGCTCTGGTTTTATCCTATAGTCTCCTCTCCACAGTCCACACACATCTTGACTTCTCCCGTGACCCCCATCCCAGCGGCACTCCCACTCTGACTCCTCTCCAGACTTCCCCTCAGAGACTGCAGACATGATATAAAAGACAATAGATGGCCAGAGGTTGCAGACATGATACAAAAGATGGTTAGAGACTGCAGACATGATACAGGAGGTGTCAGAGTTTGCAGGCATGATACAAGAGATGGTCAGAGACTGTGGACATGATACAAGAGATGATCAGAGACTGCGGGCATGATACAAGAGATCAATGCAGCCTCACCAGTGCCCATCAAATCCAGCCTCATCAGTGCCCATCAAATACAGCCTACCACTGCCCATCAAATGCAGCCTCACTATGCTCATAAAATGCAGCCTCACTGTGCCCATCAAATGCAGATTTAAGGTGCCCATAAATACAGCCTCACTGTACCCATCAATGCACTCTCACTGTGCTCATCATTGCAGCTTTACTGTGCCCATGTATGCAGCCTCACTGTGCCCATGTATGCAGTCTCACTGCCCATTTATGCAGACTCACTGTGCCCATCAATGCAGCCTCACTGTGCCCATCATTGCAGCCTCACTGTGCCCATGTATGCAGCCTCACTGTACCCATGTATGCAGCCTCACTGTACCCATGTATGCAGACTCACTGTGCACATTATTGCAACATCGCCATGCTCATGTATGCAGCATCGCCGCGCCCATGTATGCAGAATCACTGCGCCCATGAATGCAGCATCACTGTGCCCATGTATGCAGCATAGCTGTGCCCATGTATTTAACCTTGCAGTGCCCATGTATGCAGCCTCACTGTGCCATGTATGCAGCCTCACTGTGCCCATGTATGTAGTCTCACTGTGCCCATGAATGTATTCATAGCCCTATTTACCGCAGAGCAAAACTGGGCAGCTGCCCAGGGCCCTGTCACTGTTGGGGGCCCAAAGCAGAGCCGCCCGTTAAGCCTGCGTGCAGGGCCGGCAGCGCTTGCGCAAGGCAACATTGGCCACGGGACAGGGCGGAAAATTGCCTGAACGAGACCACCTCCCTGCCATTTCCTGAGTGCACCATGCAGGGTGCAGTTCACCCAGGCGCCACAGAGGTGGGGGCGCTCAAGCGCTCCGTTCTCTTCTCCTCTCCTTGCTCTGAGCTCTCCACCGCCGTGAGTTTTGAGTCCTGTCCTCCTCACGATCATCATGTTCTCCACCCCGGGCGGCGCAGCCCGGGGTGGAGAAGGGGGGTATCTGCTAATGGGGGGGTGGTTGTCCTGTGGGGGGGGTCTGTACTAATGGGGGGGTGATTTAGGGGGGGTATGTACTAATGGAGGCAGGAGGTTTTTCCTGAGGAGGGTCTGTACTAATGGAGGAGGGTGGTTTGTCCTGGGGGGCAGCAGTGTGTGTGGGCTGAAGCATTTGAAGGACGAGTCCAGACCACGCCGCGCTCACCACACAGGCCGGACACACGCCCGCAGAGCCGCTGCCGTGACTTACAAGGCTTCAGAAACAGGTAAGGGGGACCTGTTTTAAAGTTTCCTGTTTAAACAAAAATACCAAATCCCTGCAATAATATATTAAGCAGCCTGTATAATGTATTATTGCTGGGACTTGTAGACCTCTGTAACTGCTGGTATTCTGCATTGCGTTTTATATAATGTATTATTACTGGGATTTGTAGTCCTCTGTAACTGCTGGTATTCTTCATTGCGTTTTATATAATGTATTATTGCTGGGATTTGTAGTTCTCTGTAACTGCTGGTATTCTGCATTGCGTTTTATATAATGTATTATTGCTGGGATTTGTAGTCCTCTGTAACTGCTGGTATTCTGCTTTGCATTTTATATAATGTATTGCTGGGATTTGTTGTTCCTCTATAGCTGCTGGTATTCTCCATTGCGCTGTATAATGTATTATTGCTTGGATTTGTAGTTCCTTTATAACTGGTCAGTGGTAATCTGCATTGCGCAGTATAATCATTATATAGCGCAATGGAGAATACCACCAGCTATAGAGGACTACAAATCCCAGCAATAATACATTATATACAACTCAATGCAGAATACCACCAGTTACAGAGGAACAACAAATCCCAGCAATAGTACATTATACAGCGCAATGCATAATAATGCCGTCTATGCTATCTTTCTCTGTACAAGATAAATAAGTTAAATGATCACTTTAAGCATCATAACCATTAAAGCTTAATGGAGCACAGATATAATGTATGGTGTGTTAGTGAGTCCTGGGGGGGGGGGGGGGGGGGGGGCGGCAAAATGCATCTTCGACTTAGTTGGCAAAAATCCTTGCACCGGCCCTGCCTGCGTGCTGCCCGCAAATCGGCGCTGAAAATCTCCAGACAGACAGACAGGGCCAGATTCATGTAGCACTTACGCCGGCGTATCTCCAGATGCGCGGCGTAAGTCAAAATGTGCACCGGCGTATCTCTGCGCCGTACCCACAGAACCAGATACGCCTCAAAATAGACTTCTTCCTACCGGCGTAACTTTTCTACGCCGGAGTGGCGTGGGCGCATCTTTACGCTGGACGGATCTGGCGTGGCCATGGTTTTTTGGTTTTAAATATGCAAATGAGGGAGATACGCCGATTCACAAAACTACGTTTGACCGGCGCAGGCTACTCCCGGTGAGCGTAACTGGAAATTCCGGCGCAAAGTTACCCCTCATAAAGCAGGGGTAACTTTGCACCAGACTTGCTCAAGTCAGCTGGAGAGGGCCCGGATGGCCCGGATGGGAACCCCCTTAAAAAAAAAAAAAAAACTTTTTTTTTTTTTAGGGGTCCGGAGGCTACCAGGGCCCCAGATGGCAACCCCCCTTTTTTTTATAAAAATAAATTACCAAATAAAGGGGGCTTTCCATCCGGGACCTCTGGGCCCTTTAATAATAATAATAATAATAATAATAATAATAATAATAATAACAATTATATATATATATTTTTGTCCGAAAGGCACTGGCCGTGAACTTGTTATGCATACAGACGGCAGAACTTTTTCAGCCAACATTCACGAAACTACGTAGTTTTTCTGCTCTTTTGTCCGATGGAGCGTACAGACTGTTTGATTATACGACAAAACACGTCCATCGGAATATTCGATCGTGTGTGCGATCCTTTAGCCTGTAGGGTTCAATATTGGGTTGGCTCACCCTTTGCAGCTATAAAAGCTTCAACTCTTCTGGGAAGGCCGTCCACAAGGTTTAGGAGGGTGTCTATGGGAATGTTTGACCATTCTTCCAGAAGTGTATTTGTGAGGTCAGGCACTGATGTTGGACAAGAAGGCCGGGCTCACAGTCTCCGCTCTAATTCATCCCAAAGGTGTTGAGGTCAGCTGGTGCTCAAATTGTTTGGGGGGGCGCAAACGAAAAAAATAAAACAATTGCAGCCTCACTGGGCCCATCAATTATCACCACTGTGCCATGCCATCAAAACGCAACCACTGTGCCATCAAAACGCAACCACTGTGCCATGCCATCAAACACAGCCACTATGCCATCAATTGTCACCACTTTGCCATGCCATCAATTGTCACCACTTTGCCATGCCATCAATTGTCACCACTTTGCCATGCCATCAATTGTCACCACTGTGCCATGCCATCAATTGTTACCACTGTGCCATGCCATCAATTGTTACCACTGTGCCATCAATTGTCACCACTGTGCCATGCCACCAATTGTCACCACTGTGCCATCAATTGTCACCACTGTGCCACCAATTGTCACCACTGTGCCCATCAATTGTCACCACTGTGCCATGCCATCAATTGTCACCACTGTGCCATGCCATCAATTGTTACCACTGTGCCATGCCATCAATTGTTACCACTGTGCCATGCCACCAATTGTCACCACTGTGCCCATCAATTGTCACCACTGTGCCCATCAATTGTCACTGTCCAGACATCCATCCACCTCGGAGCTTTATATTATAACCTGCTGGGACTTGTAGTTCTCCATCATCTCCTGGGGCTCAGGTGCATGCAATCCACCATATTTGTTCAGTTTTTCTCACTGCTGGGACCAGTGGCGGCCCGTCCATAGGGGGCGCCTGGGCGCCGCCCCCCCTACCCCAAAGCCACTAACAAAAGAAAAATAAAAAAAAATGAAAAAAAAAATAAAAAACATTTTTTTTTTTGGCCCTTTAAGAAAAAAAAAGGTCCTTTAAGTGTTCGGGGCGGGCTCTGGGCGCCGGGAACAGTGCGATATTAAGGCATAGGCATCATTGAAACGTCCTGCCAATGCTGCAGCAAGACGTTTTGATTTGCAAGTTTTTTTTAAGCTCTGTGGACGCCACTCCAGCTAATCACATTGGTCCTGTGTCTCTCCAGCCCCTCACATTGGTTCCTTCTGCACTGCTAGGAAATGAGCAGTGCTTTTCCCGGGCGGGCGGCTGTGTCACTTTCAGTTTCAGTTCTCTGGCTCCAGGACATGGAGGTAAGTAAAATATTCTTTATTCTTTTAACCCAGTGTCTGTCCAGTGTCCACTCCATCCACATACAGAAGCACCTTGTGCTGGATGTATTATCAGCCTGTGATCGAGTGTGGAGTGTGGAGAGTGGAGGGGGGGGGCCATGCTTCACCCGATCTGTGCTGGAGCCTTCATTACATTCTGTGTGTGAGGGAGGGCTCCCTGCTCTGCGACCTACAGCCCTGCTTTACAAGTCTCTTATATCTCTCTCTCTCTCTGTCCCTCTGTCTCTCTCTCTGTCTCTATCTATCTAATTATCTGTCTGATTATCTATCTATCTATCTAAGTATCTGTCTTTCTATCTATCTATCTATCTATCTAATTATCTGTCTATCTGTCTGTCTCTATCTATCTGATTATCTATCTATCTATCTAATTATCTGTCTATCTATCTATCTGTCTGTCTATCTATCTGTCTTTCTGTCTATCTATCTATCCAAGTATCTGTCTATCTATCTATCTATCTATCTATCTATCTGTCTGATTATCTATCTATCTAATTATCTGTCAGATAGATAGATGGATAATCAGACAGATAATTAGATAGATAGATAGATAGATAATCAGATATATAGATAATCAGATAGATAGATAATCAGATAGATAGATAATCAATCTATCTATCTATCTATCTATCTAATTATCTGTCAGATAGATAGATAGTCAGACAGATAATTAGATAGATAGATAATCAGATAGATAGATAGATATTCAATCTATCTATCATCTATCTATCTATCTGTCTGTCTGTCTATCTATCTGTCAGATAGATAGATAAATCAGACAGATAATTAGATAGATAGATAATCAGATAGATAGATAGATAATCAGATAGATAGATAATCTATCTATCTATCTATCTATCTATCTATCTATCTATCTATCTATCTATCTATCTATCTATCTATCCTATCCAATCTATCCCTCTGTCTAAATGCAGGTCACATTGTCTGTGAGTGACATTGGGGGGGGGGAGGGGTTGGTTGGGGTTTTGTTTGCGCCCCCCCCAAAAAAATGGAGCACCAGCCGCCACTGGCTGGGACTTGTAGTCCCATAGATGGTGGATTGCATGCACCTGAGCCCCAGGAGATGATGGAGAACTACAAGTCCCAGCAGTCTAAATACAATAACAGGCTCCAACGTGGATGGGTGGGGATCAGGCAGTGCACCGCTGTCCGCTGATGACCTAATGGGGCGATCAATCAAATCAAATACATTTTGAACTGAATTCTGTGGCTTGGCTGGCTTACCTTAGCAGCGCCAGCTCCGCTCCGCTCGGGCAGTGTAAACTTCAGAGAAAGTGGGGGGGGGGGGGAGGAGACTTACACAATGACAGGACTCGGAGTGAACTAGGGGGGGAGGGGAGGGGACCCCTCCCCCCCTAGTTCACTCCGAGTCCTGTCAGTGTGTAAGTTCAGTGACAAGCAGAAGCAGTAGCCCCCCTCCCCCCCCAGTTCACTCCGAGCTCTGTCATCTAAGTTCAGTGACAACTGAAAAGCAGCAGCAGCAGCCCCCCTCCCCTCCCCAGTTCACTCCGAGTCCTGCCGCCCAGACCCACTCCGGATCAGCAGTGTGCACTCGCAACAGCTTCAGGTCCCCCCCCCCGCCGCTGCTGCTTGTCACTGGCAGTACTAGCGCCGACTCCGCAGAGAGAAGTATTCAGCTGCGGTGGGGCTCGGTGGTGGTGGCGGGGCTGGCAGGCAATGGATGCGGGGGTGCTGCTGGTGCTCGCGTGGGGGAAGGAGCCAGTCTGTTCCTTACCTTCAATGGTTGGCGCCGCTCCTCTATGATGCCCCCACACACGCTCCAGATATCACCAGAATACCGGAAGTGATATAATATTAATGGCACTGCCCACTGACCTCTCCTCCGGTCCCTGCCGAGCCAATCCCATGACAAACCCATGCATTCTAGCAAATCAAATGACAGTGGGAGTGTGTGCGGGCGCACAGCTTGCGCCCTGCACACGCCCTAAACACGGGCAAATCAGCTTCCAAGCCTGCGATCAGCTGATTGCAGGCTGGGAAGCTTCCCATAGACCGCCGCATGTCCGGCGCCTGGTCACTCTTAAAGTGACATATTTTTTTTTTCATTTTTTTTTTTTACAGCTTGGGGGGGCGGCGCCCGAGCGCCCCCTATGGACGGGCCGCCACTGGTCAGGACTCTGTGCAGGCCAGTCCAGTTCCTCCACCCCAAACTCACTCATTTATGTCTTTATGGTCCTTGCTTTGTGGACTGGTCCAAATCATTTGATGAAAGGGGGGATTATGGTGGGGGTTGTTTTTCAGGGGTTTGGTTGGCCCCTTAGTTCCATTGAAGGGAACTCTTAAGGCATCAGCATACCAAGACATTTTGGACAATTTCATGCTCCCAACTTTGTGGGAACAGTTTGGGGAGGGCCCCTTCCTGTTCCAACATGACTGCTCACCAGTGCACAAAGCAAGGTCCATAAAGACATGGATGAGCAAGTTTGGGGTGGAGGAACTTGACTGGCCTGCACAGAGTCCTGACCTCAAATCGATAGAACACCTTTGAAATTAATTAGAGCAGAGACTGCAAGCCAGGCCTTCTTGTCCATCAAAAAAATATAAATAAAAAATATATTAAAAATCTGGGCCCCTTACAGGTGTACTGCCTGTACCCCCCTGATGGCGGCCCTGGTCATAAGTCTCCGTTATGAGGGCTGACATCTCCTGGGTGTTAAAGGTTTTTTTCCTCCTCTGCCTGTGGGGAACGGGAGCAGCCATCTCACAGCAAAAGTACCTTCCCGGGGGGGGGGGGGGGGGGGGAATAAAACTGGATGTACTTTTGCATCGGCTGGGCGTAAGTTGGGCCGGTATAGTTGTGAGCATGCTCAGAAGGGAACGAACGTACTGAGCATGCTCCGTTCATGATACGCCGGGCGTAAATCACTGCTCCACGTTCAGAACATCATTTGCATAAGGTCACACCCACTTCCACTTACGCCAAGGAAATTAAGTTAGGCCGGTGCAAAGTTAGGCACAAGTGCTTTGTGAATACCCTACCTGCCTCTCCACGCTGGTCCGGCGTAGCGGAAAAAAGATACGCTACGCCGGCAGAAAGATACGCCATTGTATGTGAATCTGGCCCACAGTGTCTGTCACTGTCATCAGTGGCGCACCGCACGCAGCCAGTGTCAGTGCTGCATTTTTTTTAGATCGAGGAGCCGGAGCGGGCCAGGCCTCGGGTGGGCGGGGCCTTGAGTTCCACTGACGCTCTGTCCCTGCCCCTTGCTATGCGTGCAGCGTGCGCAGTTTTCAGTGACCAGTGTACCTGATCGGAGGAGCGGGGGAGGAGGAGTGAGAGATCAGAGTGAGACCGTGGAGTGCAGCTGCCTGGTGGTTCCTGCTTGTTATGCTTAGTCAAGTGAAACTACTAGACTAGCACTAGCAGTGTGTGTCAGACTGTCACTGTGGACGGTGGAGAATTGATCGGAGGCTGGAGCTGAGCTTGCCAAGACAGGACAAGGTAAGGTCTTCTTTCTCCTCCCCTGGCTCCCGCTCCCTATCCCCATGCCATGCCATGTGTAAATTAGAAGAACTTTTTAAAACACTGACCAGACCTGCAATGCATGCCATATGACATGGCATGCATTGCAGGTGCAGGTCTGGTCAGTGTTTTAAAAAGTTCTTCTATTTTACACATGGCATGGCATGGCATGGGGGTAAAGAGCAAAATTGCATTGGGGGGCCCAAAAAAATGTTTGCCCAGGGCCCAAACCATATTAAAGATGGCCCTGAATGTAGTCTCACTTTTCCCATGTATGTAGTCTCACTGTGCCCATGTATGTAGTCTCACTTTGCCATGTATGTAGTCTCACTGTGGCCATGTATGTAGTCTCACTGTGGCCATGTATGTAGTCTCACTGTGGCCATGTATGTAGTCTCACTGTGCCCATGTATGTAGTCTTACTTTGCCATGTATGTAGTTTCACTTTCCCATGTATGTAGTCTCACTGTGCCCATGTATGTAGTCTCACTGTGCCCATGTATGTAGTCTCACTGTGCCCATGTATGTAGTCTCACTGTGTCCATGTGTGCAACCTCACTTTGCCATGTATGTAGTCTCATTGTCCATAAAACTCAACTCACCATTGCCAGGATGGATCACACACACTGCGTGCATCTCCCGCTGTGTGTGACGGAGCTGGGTCTGTGTTCAGCGGCGGTGTGGCACTGTATCAAGGCAATGCCTCCTAGGCCGTCTCGTGTGATAGTCTAGAATAGATGGAACGCTAATTGAATCAGTGTTCCGCCTATCACATAAGACGACGACCTAGGAGGCGGGACCTTATTACAGTGCTGCACCGCCGCCGAACACAGACCCAGCACCGTCGCACACAGCAGAGATGCACACTGTGTGTGACAAACGGAGGAAGGAGAGAAGGTGGGAGGAGAGCGCAGCGCAGCCACAGATCAAAGCAGCCCCAGGGCAGGTGGCCTACCAGGAGATTTCCCGGTATGCCGGTAGGCCAGTCCGGCCCTGCTGGGAAACTGGTCAGAGTTGAGGGAAAGAGGTGGGAGGAGAGCGCAGCGCAGCCACAGGTGCTAAGAACAGGGATATTCTTGAGCAAAATCTGTACCACTCTGTGTGATTTAAGGCTAGGACGGAGGTTCACCTTCCAGCAGGACAATGACCCCAAACACACTGCTAAAACAACACTGTTGTTTAAAGGGGAAACATGCAAATGTGTTGGAATGGCCTAGTCAAAGCCCAGATCTCTATCAAATAAAAAAATCTGTGGTCAGACCTAAAGATTGCTGTTCACAAGCGCAAACCATCCAACTTGAAGGAGCTGGGGCAGTTTTGCAAGGAGGAATGGGCAAAAATCCCAGTGGTAAGATGTGGTAAGTCTCATAGAGACTTATCCAAAGTGACTTGGAGCTGTGATAGCCGCAAAAGGTGGCTCTACAAAGTATTGACTTTAGGGGGGTGAATAGTTATGCACATTGACTTTTTCTGTTATTGTGTCCTATTTGTTGTTTGCTTCACAATAAAAAAAAACATCTTCAAAGTTGTGGGCATGTTCTGTAAATTAAATGATGCAAATCCTCAAGCAATCCATGTTAATTCCAGGTTGTGAGGCAACAAAACACAAAAAATGCCAAGGGGGTGAATACTTTTGCAAGGCACTGTATGTGAGGTGCTGCTTAACACAACTAGTGTTCCCATATGAACTCTGTAAAATTGAAATAATACAGTGAAGCGCTACCTCCTCCAAATCATCAATAACATAAATGTAAAATGTGGAACTAAGATAATAGATAATCTTGTGGCAGATGTGAATACTATAATTAGAAAATATAATTACAACAATGGTGATAAGACCTTCCTATAGATAAGTATTATGTAGCAACAGTAGTGCTGTGAACCTCCTACAAAAAATTGTGATAACAGATAAATATACAACTCCCCCTATGTACCTTGTGTTCTACACGAGTGCACTGGAGGTAGTGCACGACCAAATGTGAGTGTGTTTTCTATTTTATTAAAAACAACATCTTTTTAGCAGTTCAAACACTATATTAGTTTTCTTTCCTGTCCATATGTTATATACTTGGAGAGCACTGTCAGAACTGAGAGAGTCCAAGGAATACCAGAGCAGCTGCCATCCAAGGGATTTATATCCCTGAGGGAAGGCGTGGTTAGGCCCAGTGGGGTCTTATGTGAAGGGGAGCACATATTGTGACCAGTGGAGGGCATTTGTCATTTCTTGCAAAGAACACATAACTTATGGAGGGGTCTGAATTAAGACATTGTCACCGAGTGATTTTTCTGGCATGTTTACCATACAAATGGACCTGTTACATCACTAATAATAGTATTTCTTATTATTGCCACTAGGTGGCCACATCCACTGTTGTATATTTATCTGTTATCGCTATTATGTATTTTTACCAGTGCACTATATTGTTTTTTGTAGGCAGTTCACACCACTACTGTTGCTACATATTTCTTATCTATAGGAGGGTGTCACAGTCTGGAGTCAGGCTCAGAGGCCAGTAGCTATAGCAGCAGAGCAGATATTCACACAGGTCACCCTGGCTGATGATGCGGGTTCATCTGAGGTGCGGGGTCTAAGCACTAACCGGTATTCACCAGAGCTCCTGATGGTGGAGATGGGCTTTGCTGCGTGTTAGTGCCAGGTCGCGGTCCTCAGGATAGCCCCACCAGGAGGTGAGCAAGCCAGGGTCCAGAAGCAGATATAACAGGTAGGGATCAAGCCGAAGCGTAGTCGGGGGAATGAGCCAAAAGTCGGTTACAAATAATTGCAGGTTGGGATTCAGCAGAAGCGTAGTCGGGGGACGAGCCAAATGTCGATAGTGAATGGTAGCAAAGATACAGTCGGCAGCAAGAGAGACAGGAGCAAGATATTGGCTGGTGAAGGCACAATATTCTGGCAACCAGGAAGTGCAGGGACATGGCTTAAATTAGGAAGTTCATGGGAGGAGCAAAGGGTTCAAGATTCAAGACAAGGTCATTCAAGGAATTGTCTAAGGAACTATCCAAGGAGCTGTCCAGCATTCCAGGTGGCTCAGCAAGCAGAGTCACCACCAGACACACCAGAGGTCCCAGGTTCAAGCCCAGGTCCTAACAGTACTCCCCTCCTCCCAGGAAGTCCCCTGGATGTCTTAGGGCCAGGTTTCTGAGGAAACCTCTGGTGAAATTCCCTTGTTAATCTAGGGGCATGAACATTCTCTTCAGGCTCCCAAGAATTTTCTTCTGGCCCATATTCTTCCCATTGAACCAAATATTGCAATTTGTTCCTAGAGATCCTGGAGTCAAGAATTTTTCCCACCACAAACTCTTCTTCACCTTGTACCTCAACAGGTGGAGGAGGAGGTTAAATTCTTCCAGAAAAAGTATTTTCATGAAACTGTTTGAGTAGCGATATATGAAAAACAGGATGAATCTTCATATTATCAGGAAGTTTAAGGCGAAAGGTGACCAGGTTGATTTGAGCAGAAATCTCAAAAGGTCCAATAAACTTTTGACCCAACTTAGCACATGGAACCTGAACCTTAAAATTTTTGGTAGATAACCAAACTTTGTCACCTACCTGAAAGGTGGTAAAAGACCTACGATGTCTGTCAGCGGCCTTCTTGTAATATTCCTGAGCCTCCTTCAATGTATCAGTCAATTTCTCCTGGATCTCATGTAAAGAAGTTTGGGGGTTATCCACAAAGCCGTGGCGCAACGTAACTTTTCGGATTTAAGTTACTCCGCCGCAAAATTCCCAAGTTAGGTGCCGATCCACAAAGCACTTACCTGGAATTTTGCGGCGCTGTAACTTAAATCCGTCCGGCGCAAGGCGTTCCTATTCAAATGGGCGAGTCCCATTTAAATTAGGCGCGCTCCCGCGCCGGACGTACTGCGCATGCTCCGTCGGGTAAATTACCCGACGTGCATTGCGCTGACGTCGCTCCGACGTCATTTGCTTAGACGTTAACGTAAATGGCGTCCAGCGCCATTCACGGACGTCTTACGCAAACGACGTAGAATTTAAAATTCGACGCGGGAACGACGGCCATACTTAACATGGCTTAAGACAACTAGGGCTTAGCCCTAGTTTTACGCGGCGGAACTCGACGTAAACGACGTAGATTTAGAGCGACGGGCCCGTCGGAACGTTCGTGGATCGCCGTAACTGGTCATTTGCATATTCTACGCCGGCCGGAATGGCCTCGCCACCTAGCGGCCGGCCTAGAATTGCATCCTTAAGATCCGACAGTGTAATTCAATTACACATGTCGGATCTTCGTCCTAACTATGGGAAACTGAGTCTGTGGATCAGTTCCATAGTTAGGACCAGGGATACGACGGAGTAACAGCAGTTACTCCGCCGTATCTCTTTTGAGGATCTGGCCCTTAGTCTGTTGGTAACAGCAGGAATTAAAGTTGAGATAGGGAGATCAGGAATAAAAACTGGATGATAACCGGTGTTTAAGGCCTCGTACACACGACCGGATCTATCCGCTGGAATTGATCCGCGGATCAGTTCCAGTGGACAAATCCGGTCGTCTGTACGGCCTAGCGGATATTTATCCGTGGAGATTCCTCGGGCCAGACCATTTCAAGCGGATAGAAATTTCTTAGCATGCTAAGAAATCTATCCGCTTGAATCGGGACCAGCGGATTGATCCGGTGGTCTGTACAGACTCACCGGATCAATCCGTCCGCTCCCCTCCCTCAAATGCGTCGTAATGATTCGACGCATGCGTGGAAGTACTTACCTTTCAGCGTCGCGCACGTTGCCGCGTCATCATCGCGGCGACGGCGCGACACGTCACCGCGGATGAATTCCACACAGATTTTTATCCGATGGCGAGTACAAGCCATCAGATCCAAATCCGGAGGAGGAATCTCCGCTGGAAACGGTCCGGCGGACCGTTTCCAGCGGAGATCCCCTCGTGTGTACGGGGCCTAAGAAAAATGGGCTTTGGGAAGTGGAGCTATGTTTAGAGTTATTGTAAGCAAACTCTGCCATAGGAAGGTAGTCCACCCAGTCATCCTGGAGATAACTCAAGAAACATCGAAGGTATTGCTCCAGAGTTTGATTGGTCCTCTCGGTCTGACCATTAGACTGCAGATGAAAAGCTGAGGACAGATTAATTGTTACACCCAAAGCTGAGCAAAAACGTCTCCAAATTTTTGAGGTAAACTGTACCCCTCTGTCAGACACCACATCATCAGGAATTCCATGAAGTTTAAAAACATCTCTAACCATTACCTCAGCAGTATGTTCGGCGGAGGGTACCCCCTTAACTGGAATAAAATGAGCCATCTTAGTGAGACGGTCAATGACTACCAGAATGGTGGTCATCCCTTTTGAAAGAGGAAGGTCAACCACAAAGTCCATAGAAATTGACCCCCATGGTCTTGATGGAACAGGCAGTGGTAGAAGTAACCCCAGAGGAGAAGATCGGGGTGTCTTATTGCGAGCACAGGTTAGACATGAAGCCACATATCTCTTTACATCTTTCTTTTACCCAGGCCACCAAAAGGAACATGATAAGAGCTCTTCTGTCTTAGAAACCCCAAAATGACCAGCAAGTTTAGAGTCGTGTACCAACCTGAGGGCTTCTACCTGAACTGATTCAGGTACATAGAGGCAATGCGCTTGAGTCCAAAAACCATTGTTGTACCATTGAGGTTTATGTCTTAAGGAGGATTATTAAGAAGTGGGTCATTCTCATACCCCTCCTTGAGGAGATTAAGAAATGTCTTCAAACTTGTGGCCCCTAGAAAGTTCTTTTGAAGCAGGATTGTACATTCAGAGTTGCTTTCCTGGAGAGACCCAGGCAACATCCGTGAGTCTGTGAGTCAGAGTCTGCCTCTGTGCAGACTCTGATGTAAGGGGGACTCTGTGCAACCTCTGATGTAATGGGGGGGCCTCCGTGCAACCTCTGATGTAATGGGGGGCCTCCGTGCAACCTCTGATGTAATGGGGGGCCTCTGTGCAACCTCTGATGTATTGGGGGGCCTCCGTGCAACCTCTGATGTATTGGGGGGGCCTCCGTGCATCCTCTGATGTAATGGGGGGGCCTCCGTGCAACCTCTGATGTAATAGGGGGGCCTCCGTGCAACCTCTGATGTAATAGGGGGGCCTCCCTGTGGACTCTGATGTAATGGGGGGCCTCCGTGCGGACTCTGATGTAATGGGGGGCCTCCGTGCGGACTCTGATGTAATGGGGGGCCTCCATGCAGATTCTGATGTAATGGGGGGGCCTCCGTGCGGACTCTGATGTAAGGGGGGCCTCTGTGCGGACTTTGTAAGGGGGGCCTCTGTGCGGACTCTGATGTAAGGGGAGGCTCTGTGCGGACTCTGATGTAAAGGGGGGCCTCTGTGCGCGCTCTGATGTAAGGGGGGCCTCTGTGCGGGCTCTGATGTAAGGGGGGCCTCTGTGCGGGCTTTGATGCAAGGGGGGCCTCTGTGCGGGCTCTGATGTAAGGGGTGCCTCTGTGCAGACTCTGATGTAAGGGGGGCCTCTGTGCAGGCTCTGATGTAAGGGGGGCCTCTGTGCAGGCTCTGATGTAAGGGGGGCATCTGTGCAGGCTCTGATGTAAGGGGGCCTCTGTGCAGACTTTGATGTAAGGGGGGCCTCTGTGCAGACTCTGATGTAAGGGGGACTCTGTGCAAACTCTAATGTAAGGGCGGCCTCTGTGCAGGCTCTGATGTAAGGGGGGGGCCTCCATGCAGATTCTGATGTAAGGGGGGGGCCTCCATGCGGACTCTGATGTAAGGGGGGCCTCTGTGCGGACTTTGTAAGGGGGGCCTCTGTGCGGACTCTGATGTAAGGGGAGGCTCTGTGCGCACTCTGATGTAAAGGGGGGCCTCTGTGCGCACTCTGATGTAAGGGGGGCCTCTGTGCGGGCTCTGATGTAAGGGGGGCCTCTGTGCGGGCTTTGATGCAAGGGGGGCCTCTGTGCGGGCTCTGATGTAAGGGGGGCCTCTGTGCAGGCTCTGATGTAAGGGGGGCCTCTGTGCAGGCTCTGATGTAAGGGGGGCCTCTGTGCAGGCTCTGATGTAAGGGGGGCATCTGTGCAGGCTCTGATGTAAGGGGGCCTCTGTGCAGACTTTGATGTAAGGGGGGCCTCTGTGCAGACTCTGATGTAAGGGGGACTCTGTGCAAACTCTAATGTAAGGGCGGCCTCTGTGCAGGCTCTGATGTAAGGGGGGCCTCTGTGCAGGCTCTGATGTAAGGGGGGCCTCTGTGCAGGCTCTGATGTAAGGGGGGCCTCTGTGCAGGCTCTGATGTAAGGGGGGCCTCTGTGCGCACTCTGATGTAAGGGGGGCCTCTGTGCGGGCTCTGATGTAAGGGGGGCCTCTGTGCGGGCTTTGATGCAAGGGGTGCCTCTGTGCAGACTCTGATGTAAGGGGTGCCTCTGTGCAGACTCTGATGTAAGGGGGGCCTCTGTGCAGGCTCTGATGTAAGGGGGGCCTCTGTGCAGGCTCTGATGTAAGGGGGGCATCTGTGCAGGCTCTGATGTAAGGGGGCCTCTGTGCAGACTTTGATGTAAGGGGGGCCTCTGTGCAGACTCTGATGTAAGGGGGACTCTGTGCAAACTCTAATGTAAGGGCGGCCTCTGTGCAGGCTCTGATGTAAGGGGGGCCTCTGTGCAGGCTCTGATGTAAGGGGGGCCTCTGTGCAGGCTCTGATGTAAGGGGGGCCTCTGTGCAGGCTCTGATGTAAGGGGGGCCTCTGTGCAGGCTCTGATGTAAGGGGGGCCTCTGTGCAGGCTCTGATGTAAGGGGGGCCTCTGTGCAGGCTCTGATGTAAGGGGGGCCTCTGTGCAGGCTCTGATGTAAGGGGGGCCTCTGTGTGGCCATGACAGGTCCTTTTTATACTCCTATATACATGTATAGAGCCATGACAGGTCCACTTTAGTTATCCTGATATAACATAATGAATGTGGGGGCATTTTGGTGGGCGTGATTTTTTATTTTATTTTTTTTGGGGGGGGGGGGGCAGCATTTCATTCTTGGTACCAGGCAGCACAATGTCTTGGGTCAGAACTGGTATCTCCTTAACATTCCTAGGGACAGGCCAATCCACCACTGCTTTGATCTTCTCAGGATCCATGCTTACCCCTTTAGAAGAGATTATATATCCCAAGAACTGGATCTGAGTTTGTTCAAACTCGCATTTCTCTAGTTTGATGTAAAGTTGATTCCGCCATAATCTCTCGAAAACAATACAGACATGTTTGCGGTGTTCTTCCAAAGTATCAGAGAAAATGAGAATGTCATCCAAATATGCTATTACAAACTGATCAAGCAAATCTCGAAAAGCATCATTGATAAAATGTTGAAAAGTTGCAGGAGCATTACAAAGCCCAAAGGGCATGACCAAAGACTAAAAGGGGGAGATTCACAAAGAGATACGATGGCGTATCTCCTGATACGCCGTCGTATCTCTGAGATCCGACGGTCGGATCTATGCGACTGATTCATAAGAATCAGTTACGCATAGATCTCCCTTAGATCCGACAGGTGTAAGTGACTTACACCGTCGGATCTTAGGCTGTAATCTTCCGCTGCCTGCTAGGTGGCGTTTCGTGTTTTACTCGCGACGAATATGCAAATGAGGAGATACGCCAATTCAGAAACGAACGCCCGCCCGTCGCTTTTTTTAAGGTCGTTTGCGTTCGGCTTTTTCCGGCGGATAGTTACCCCTGCTATATGAGGGGTAGCTAATGTTAAGTACGGTCGTCGTTCCCGCGCCAAGTTTTGAATTTTTACGTTGTTTGCGTAAGTCGGTCGCGAATACGGATGGCCGTAATTTACGTTCACGCTGAAAACAATGACGTCCTAGAGACGTCATTTGGAGCATGCGCACTGGGAAATTTCGCAGACGGCGCATGCGCAGTTAAATCGGTGCGGGGACACACCTTAAATTGTACACTCCCCCTAGCCGCGGAATTTGAATTCCGCCGGGGGAGTTACGATCCGCCGGCGCAAGTTTGGAGGTAAGTGCTTTCTGAATACTGCACTAGCCTCGCAAAATTGCGCCGGCGGATCGTAAATCAGATAGATTACGCGGATCTAAAGATCCGCTAATCTATGTGAATCTACCCCTAAAAATGTCCATATCTGGTTCTGAAAGCAGTTTTCCATTAATCTCCGGGACAAATGCGGACAAGGTTGTATGTCCCCCGTAAATCTAATTTGGTAAAGAGCTTGGCGGAGTCTCTCAAGCATTTCTGGAATCAGTGGGAGTGGATAGCAATTCTTAATTGTGATCCTATTTAAATCTCTGTAGTCAATACACAGACGCAGGGTGGAGTCCTTTTTCAACACGAAGAATAAGGCTGCCCCAGCAGGAGAGGTTGAGTGTCTGATAAAACCCTTCTCTAGATATAATGATTCAAAGAAGGGAGGGGTTGGTTAAAGAACCTAGGGAAAGAGTAGAGAGGAGGGAAAAAGAGAGGAGAAAAGAGAAATAAGAAAGAAGCAAGGAAGGGGAGAGAGGGAGAAAAAAAGGGGGCGTGGGGGGAGAAAAAAGAAAATTAAAGTGGAAACACAAGGATAGCACTCACATGGGCCACATCTGTAATAATATTAGGGGAGAAACAATATCAAGCAAGTGGACATTGATGGTCAGACTTTAAGGCCAAGGAAGTATGGTTTTGTAAAAATATATAATTTAATAGCATATAAATAAATTAAACAGGATATACATAAAATAAATAAGTTCAAGAAAAATTATCACAAATTCATCAACAGCAGATGACCACTGTACATTCCTCCGAAGTCGCCAACGCACGTTTCGCCGTGGGGCTTCTTCAGGGCGAGGATGAGGAATATAGAGTTAGCAGAGAGATAGAAACTTATATGGCTGGTGGTCCCTCGATGGGTGCGTCCACGGGGCATATAAGAAATATAGAAAAAAGGGGTGGAGATAGGGGCCGTCTAATGTGAGCCACCCTCACTGCGCGTAGCTGGAGAATAAATGTGAACACTAGTGATATTTATAAAATAAATGAATAAATTAATAAATATGCAAGAGCTGCTGCTTTAAAAATTATAGAATCCAAAATAGTTAATATGCAAATACAGTGATACCTATTATAAATAAGGTGCCAAATGTGATATTAAACAGCGCTCAAAAAAATAGGTGAAAATGTAAATCAACAAATATAATATTGGTACAGTGACATAGTGAAAAATAAATAAATAATCCACCCTCTAAGTGAGTCAATATATAAGTGTCCAAAAATCCGTGCAAAAATCGCATCAAAAAATACCAGGTTGGCAAATAAAGTCCATGAACTGTCTAAGTGAACAAAAAAATATATAAATAGTTCATAAATGGAGAGCAAAGGAAAAGAAAAAAATCCTTCCCGATCTTCAATAAGTGCTTTCACCACACCACAGTGACTGCGTGCTTCCACCACCCATCAGAAATGCAAACTCACCGCAACAAATGGCCTGACACTTTCGTGTTTAGGCACACAGGCTTGTTAACTGACCCCCTCAGTTTAGTTGATAGAACTCCTTCTTTTCATATAGAGTGGAGCATTCAGTTAAACAGATGGAGATCCGAAGCAAAAAGAAAACTCCAAGATAACAGCCATATGCAAATAAGAAAAAGAGAGCACAATAGTGTGATACTGTAACACAACTTTTAATAACACACTACAAATCTCACAAAGGTAACTCTTGTTACAAGCAGTGTATAAATCCAAAAACTGACACGGTGTAAAACAAAAAATAAAGATATCCTCCAGGTGAACTAGTGGTCACAGCGGACCAACGAATAGCCCAAGTGTTACTCACAGCCCTTGTGCAGGTGTACTGGAGCTGCTGCTTAGGTAATTGAGCTGGTGGCAGATTAGACCATTCCACGTTCAAGCTTAGAAAGTTAGGTGTGCGGTTGTGACTTCAGTAATCACTCCCCGACATGTTTCATCGAAATGATTTCTTCATGGGGTTACTTACCAGCTGTCTAGTGCCGCTTTATATAGTTGCCAGGGTCCTCCCTCCCCCCTTGTGTTGATGCGTGCCTACTGATGTTAACAAGCTGCAGCTGCGTGGACTTACGTTCCTCCCAGCCATGCTAACATGCAGCTGATCCGCTCATCCAATCAGAGCAGCATCATCGTCATGACGCTGTAGCTGGCATTCTTCCAACGTGGTGGAGGCCCTCAGTGGCGACATCGGTGTATTACACCACATCCCACTGCCTAGTATCGAATGTAATGTCTAACCCCGATGGTTAAACTGGGGTATGACACTCAACCTGCCTGCAGTGTATTCCATAATGGAGGGATGAAAACCAAATATTGCTGACTGTCAGCTTTTCGGATGTCCCTATGACCACAAGTTACCTCTAGGTCTATGCATACAGAGTATAGCAGTATAAATTCAGAAACACAGAGTACATTGGCTCTCATTATTTAAGCACAAGAGCCAGCCAATTAATGGTGTGTATAGTTATGAATGACATGTATACATATATAAAATATATATTATATAGCACTCTAAAATCTACAAACACATCTCTAGACAATAAGTGTATATACAAAATATAAATGATATTTTAAAAATTGTATATAAAAGAGTTGCAGATATTGTTATCCATATTAAAAATGCATAAAAATATTAATTAAAAGATATTAATAGGAATAAACAATATATATAAAATAATACATATATTTTTAAAAATGTTAAAATTATTTAAAAACATTATATTAAAATGAATACTGGAAAAAGATAATAAACTGGGCCATGAGCTGTAAATGACATGTGTATAAATATACGTTAGTAAAACAAATAAATGCTCTGGTTTAGACGTAAGTGGGTGTACTACATCATCCCCATATGCATGCACTCATCAAAACTCTGATCATGACGGGTAGCCCAGTTGTTTGGCCCCCTTATATAAACATAGCTCATGATCATCCTATATATGTAAAAACGCATGTCTCAAATCTATTGCTCATAATTTAGGCATTGCTTCTGTACACCCAGGGTGTACACACGGTAACAAGTGTTACCGTGTGTACACCCTGAGACACAGACGCATTGCTGCAATCAGTTATAGGGCCTGTACAAAAGCCCCATACAAAGGCTGCTACAGAAAGGGTTTCTTTATGTAAGCCCCCCCACATTGCTGTTATACTGCCATCTGCTGTCCCAGTGTGCTCAGGACTTCATAAAAATAGTCCGAGTATCAACTTTTCCTGTGGTACATATCTTCCACCTCTTGGACTTGTAGTCTTGATTCTTTCGACTCACCTAAGATTTTCGATTTATGGAAGCTTATGCCTAAAGCTTACCTCCCGACCTGGTATATTTCTTATATGCCCCGTGGACGCACCCATCGAGGGACCACCAGCCATATAAGTTTCTATCTCTCTGCTAACTCTATATTCCTCATCCTCGCCCTGAAGAAGCCCCACGGCGAAACGTGCGTTGGCGACTTCGGAGGAATGTACAGTGGTCATCTGCTGTTGATGAATTTGTGATAATTTTTCTTGAACTTATTTATTTTATGTATATCCTGTTTAATTTATTTATATGCTATTAAATTATATATTTTTACAAAACCATACTTCCTTGGCCTTAAAGTCTGACCATCAATGTCCACTTGCTTGATATTGTTTCTCCCCTTCTCTAGATAATCATTAATCCACTCTTTAAGCACCTTCAGTTCAGGTTCTGATAAAGAATAAAGGCGCCTAAATGGTATTTCTGCCCCTGGAAGCAATTCAATGGGACAATCATAAGAGCAATGAGGAGGCAGCTGATCTGCGTTATTTTTATCACAAACAGGGCCCCCATCAGGGGGGTACAGGCAGTACACCTGTAAGGGGCCCGGAGGTCCCCAGGGGCCCGGATGGCAACCCCCTTAAAAAAAAAAAAAACGTTTTTTAATTTTTTTTTTATAAAAAATATATATTTTTTTAAATATATTTTTATTTTATTTTTTATTAAAGGGCCAATTTTTTTTTTAGAGGTCCAGGGGTCCCCAGGGGCCCGGTGGCCCCCATGGCCCTGGACGGCAACCCCCCTTTAAAATATATTTTTTGTAATATATATTTTTTTTTTCACAAAAAATCTTTATTGGGTGAGCAATAAGGCATAATACAGTGTATACTTTAGAACACGAAAACAATGAAGAAATGTAATCAGAAATATTATGCAAGTATACAGTTGTTACAAACAGCAACTTTAGTATAAGCATACAGACAGCAAAACTGTCACCATTTTTTTATTAGAATCAAACACCAATATTAGTGAACAATCGAGTATACTTGTAAGGAAGGGAAAAAGGGGAAGGGGAAGGGGGGAGAAAAAGAAAAAAGAGAAAACATTTTTTTTTCAGAAGCCATGAGAGGTCACAATATCCTGTCATATTTCTATTCTTATTTAAAAATTGATTTATAGGTTTGAGATTCCTTAAATGTTGTCCAATTGGACCAGATAGCTGAATATTTAGTAATTCTCTCTTGAGATACACTGATAAGTTCCTCGACTTTTTCTATATTATTTATTCTCCTGAACCATTCAGCTTTCGTTGGAGTATTAGTAATTCGCCAGTGAGAAGGGATACAGTGACGTGCCGTGTTAATCATGAACATGGGGAGTGATTTCAAGTAGTGTTCCTTAGGAATAGAGCTAAAATGTAGAAGATACTGAGCCGGAGTAAAACTTAAGACCGATGTAACTAGCTTAGGAGTTTCGTGAACCGACACCCAGAAAGACTGAATTAGGGGGCATGACCACCAAACGTGAAGCATCAAACCCTCCTCGCGTTTACATCTCCAACATCTGTCAGAGATAAGAGGTGAGATTTTGTGAAGAATTGTAGGGGTTCTGTACCATCTTGTGATGATTTTGAAACCGCTTTCTTGTGTGGCCACATTTAGTGACTAGAGTTGAGCGGACACCTGGATGTTCGGGTTCGACGGGTTCGGCCAAACTTCAGAAAAAAGTCTGGGTTCGGGACCCGAACTTGACCCGAACTTGACCCCGAACCCGAACCCCGTTGAAGTCAATGGGGACCCGAACTTTTCAGTACTAAAATGTCTCTAAAAAACGAATGGAAAGGGCTAGAGGGCTGCAAATGGCAGCAAAATGTTGGTAATAGCATGGCAAGTACTCTGCAAACAAATGTGGATAGGGAAATAACTTAAAATAACATAAAATACATTAAAAAAAATATGGAGGAAACACTGCAAACACTGGAGGAAACGCGGCAAAATATATATTTTTGCCCGAAATGGGTGTTTTTTGAATAGAACAATAGAAGAACAGTAGCTAAAGTGTTTATCTCACACGTACAGATATGGAGGAAACACTGCAACCACTGGAGGAAACACTGCAATTTTTTTTCCCCTAAATGGATGTTTTTTTAATAGCACAATAGAAGAACAGTATCTACAGTGTTTATCTCACACGTACAGATATGGAGGAAACACTGCAATATTTTTTTTCTCTAAATGGATGTTTTTTGAATAGCTCAATAGAAGAAAAGTATCTAAAGGGTGTATCTCACACGTACAGATATGGTGGAAATACTGCAAATGTTTTTTTTTGCCCTAAATGGATGTTTTTTGAATAGCACAATAGAAGACAAGTATCTAAAGGGTGTATCTCACAGTAACATATGCAGTGCTGGTGTAATTTGATTTCTGAAGCAGGACTGACTCCTATATATTTCTCTCCCTACAAGCAAAAGCAGGAACCTTTCCCTAAAGTATCTAATGCAGAGTATCTCACAGTAACATATGCAGTGCTGGTGTAATTTGATTTCTGAAGCAGGCCTGACTTCCCCAAAGTATCTAATGCAGAGTGACTTGCACATATGTAGATCGCTGAGTAATTTGATTTCTGAAGCAGGACAGTCTGACTCCTATCTAATTCTCTCCCTCAGAGCAGCAGCAGCAGCAGCAGCCTTTCCCTACCCTATCTAAAGCAGAGTGACGTGCTGTGCTATGTGCCTCTAGCTTATATAAAGGCTGGGTCATATGCTGGGTCACATGCTGCACTGGCCAATCACAGCCATGCCATTAGTAGGCATGGCTGTGATGGCTTCTAGGTCACACAAGTTAAACAAATGTTGATTGGCTGCCCTGCAGCGCGCCATTACATTGCCGAACCCGAACTTACAGTAAATTGTTCGGGTTTGGGTCCGGGTACCAAAAACCCAAAAGAACTTTACAGTTTGGGTTCGCTCAACACTATTAGTGACTCTTTATGTGCATATAGATAGATTTTTTTCCCCAATCATCTTCAGTCAAGTTAATGTCTAGATCTCTTTTCCAGGATTTACATGATGAACTGTAAAGGGGGGCCTCTGTGCGCACTCTGATGTAAGGGGGGCCTCTGTGCGGGCTCTGATGTAAGGGGGGCCTCTGTGCGGGCTCTGATTGGAGACGTTTTAGTGCAAAGAATTTCTAGCGTTGTAAGAGGTCTTGTCCAGTGGTGGACAATGTCTCTTTTAGTCAAAAAAAATCTAATTTGGATATAGTTCCAATGTGATAGAAGAGAGAGTTTGATGTCCTTGAGTAGGTCTTCCCTAGAAAGAAATTTGCCGCTTTTGAAGAAGTGCTTAGACAGAAAGTTTCCGTATGGCCACTGGTGTGTAAGAAACGATTTTTCCAAACCTGGGGGAAAATCTGGTTTATTTTGTAGCGGCTTAAGAGGACTAAGCCAATGGAATGGATTATTGACTTTAAAAGTACTGTGGAAGATTTTGAGTGTAGGTCCAATTAGAGGATGTGATTTGATATGGTTTGAATAAAACTTAGGGTTAATCCAAGGTAGAGATTTTAAATCGTGAGGGAATTGTATTTGTTCGAGAGTTACTCAATCTTTCACTGTATGGTGAATGTTCCAATCTACGATTCTTGTTAAGAGGGCAGCTTGATGATATTTCCTAAGGTTGGGTAAAGCTATACCTCCTCTACTCTTGGGCAAGTTTAATCTAGAGAATTTAATTCTAGGGGATTTACTCCGCCAAATAAAGGAGGAACAGGCTTTGCGAAATGCGGCAAAAAATTATAAGGGAATTTTGATAGGAATTGTCTGCATGACATAGAGAAACCGCGGCAAGATAGTCATTTTAATTGGGGAAGCCTCGCCCGAACCAGGACACATGTAATGCCGCGTACACACCATCACTTTATGCGATCTAAAAAATCTACGTTTTCTGTGATGGAAAAAAACGACGTTTTTGAAACTTCAATTTGAACAACGACGTAGCATACACACCATCGCTTTTTCCAAACGCTCTAGCAAAGAGCAGTTCCGTAAAGCACGTGCGACGTCCCTATAAAGGGTCGTTTCCATGCGGGAGACGGCCTCTTTTGCTGATATCGTGTTGCTGCGTGTTAGTAAAAGTTTGGTGAGAGACGATTCGCGCTTTTCAGTGTTTGTGCTTTAAATTTCGTTTTCTGTTGTACAGTTTGTGTATTTGTCGTCTGATCTGTGATACAGTGCTTGTATTCAGGACGTATTTGTTTTGGCATTGCGTTTTTGTGTGCACGGTGCTGTTTAGCAGGTCGTTCTTCAGAGGCCATTCTGTACTTCAGGGCGTAATTTTTAGTCTGATCTGATTTGACGACCGTTTTCTAGCCATGTTGCGGGTATGAACTCGTCGCCGAGATCGTGCTGTGCTTGTTGTTAGGATGTGTGCTGCATCCCGGCAACGGTCCATGAACAGGGTGAGGAGGAGGTTGTGGACCAAGAACTGGTTGCTACGCAGGGACCAGTTCTCTCATATGCCTCTGCTGCGGGAGATCCGAGAAAATAACCCTGATGATTTCAGGAATTTTCTTAGGATGTCTGACCCCGTATTTCAGCAGTTTTTGGCTTCGGTGTCGCCATATATCACCCGGCAGGACACTGTTATGCGGGAAGCCATCACTGCTGAGCAGAGGCTAGTTGCTACGTTGCGCTACCTTGCAACAGGGAGAAGTCTGCAGGACTTGAAGTTCGACGGGCATCTCATCCCCAGGCTCTGGGCCTCATAATCCCGGACACCTGTTCGGCCATCATTCAGGTTCTTCAGGAGGACTATGTTAAGGTAAGTGGTGTCCTTTCAATGCCCAAAAACACTCCCTAATTAACCTGTTTGTAATATGCTGAGAATGTTCACTTTGTCTCCATGTATGCTGTTTTTCCAAATTTTTTAAGCCCTACATGTTTATTTTAGTTAGCCAACCTGTCCAGCATTCTATTTTGTGGCCAAACCCACCTAGTCTAGTCCCTATATCCCCCTTTATTTGTGGCCTCCATTGTAGTGCTGCATTTTGTGTGTCCCTATATCCCCCTTTATTTGTGGCCTCCATTGTAGAAACCCCCCCCCCCACATTTTTATTTATTACATTTTAATATTTTGACGAAATATATTTTAAGGTTATTATTTTTGGGGGTTGTTTGTCAGGTCACAAACTCATCTTGGGCCCCCCCTCCCCCTAATTATTTTTATTGCACATCAGAGGGGGTGATTAATATGCTTAGGGATCCCATATTATTTTGTAATATTAAAAGAACTTTTTTCTTTTTTTGGGGATCCCTTGAATGTTTTGAGATATTCTGTTCACAATGTTTGTTTGAATGTATTTTTTCTTATATTTCTATACAGTTCCCCACCACGCCACAGGAATGGCAGACTGTGGCAGCGGACTTCTCCCAGCGTTGGAACTTTCCGAACTGCGGAGGAGCCATTGATGGCAAGCACGTCCGCATCGTGCCCCCACCCCATTGTGGATCCCATTTTTACAACTACGAGGGGTTCCACAGCGTTGTTTTGATGGCGGTGGTGTCTGCCAACTATGATTTCTTGTACGTGGATGTTGGGAAAAATGGTCGGATGTCGGACGGCAGTGTCTTTGCGGAGACGGAGTTCGCCCAACGGCTTCAGTCGGAGGACCTTGCCTTGCCACCTGCGGAGGAGAGCGAAGAGGGTCTGCCCTTCGTGTTTATTGCAGATGAGGCTTTTGGTTTGGGTCCCCACCTCATGAGGCCATTTCCCCAACGCACCCTCACCCCTGAGAGGAGGGTTTTTAATTATCGGCTGGCCAGGGCAAGACGTGTGGTAGAGAATGCCTTTGGAATCATGGCCAGCCGATTCAGATTGTTTTTTACAGCAATCAACCTTGCGGAATACAAATGGAATCACATCATATTATGTTGTTGCATTCTACACAATTATTTAAGAAGACATTCGCCAAATTACCTAACGGTATTGCCTGATGAGGCAGATGTTGTGGCTCCGGAGCCGGGCCGTGAGGCTAGCCATACAGGCTTGGCCCCCCAAACTGCACGTGCAGTGCGTCAATCCTATGTGGATTTTTTTATGGGGAGGGGGGCCATTGCAATGCCCGATCTTGTGTAAAAAATAAAAATATTTTTTTTCTGGAATAAACAGTGTAATTATTTAGATTATAATTGGTTTTTCTAATATTGGGTATTGGTTATTTTTCGTAGGTTCTCATCGAGCCATGTGTTTGGGATGTACTAAATTCCCATCAGTGTCAATCTTAACAAACAAAATATACCTGAGTTATTTAATGAGTCAGCACTGATACAAATAACTAGCCACACATTTTTTATAGTATAAATATGTTTATTTTTTATCCAAAATTATGGCAAAATATAATCACTTTTTTTTTTTCATTATGTCAAAATAAAATCACTTTTTATATATTTTTTTGTTTTGTTTTTCAGTATGACAAAATATAATCACTTTTTATATATTTTTTTGTTTTTTTTTTTCATTATGACCAAATAAAATCACTTTTTAGTTATTTTTTTTATTTTTTTTTTCATTATGACAAAATAAAATCACTTTTTATATATTTTTTTGTTTTTTTTTCCATTATGACCAAATAAAATCACTTTTTATATATATATTTTTTTTCCATTATGACCAAATAAAATCACTTTTTATATATATTTTTTTTTTTTTCATTATGACCAAATATAATCCCTTTTTTTTTTTTTTGTTTTTTTTCATTATGAAAAAATATAATCACTTTATTTATTTTTTATTTTTTACATATAAAATCACGTTTTTTGCAAAAAAAAAAAAAAAAAGGCCCACAACAAATTAAACCCTCCCCAAAACATTGATAACATTTGTCAGCTGGCGTTCCAGCGTTTTGGCTTTGTGCCGAATTTCGCAGCAGGCAAGACGGATGTCCTCGACTTGGGCCCTGCATGACAAGACCTCTGCGATGAGGAGCTGGGCACTATAGGTGTCAAGTCCCTCACAAGCCCGATTTCTTCCTGAAATGTGGGACCAAAATATGTATTAAAATTATGTAGGCCTACATCTACATGACCTGAAGCTGTGGTATATGTTACTTTACCCGATGTTGTGGCAGGTTCCCCTTCGTCTACATCCCTCGGGGGTGTGGCTTGGTTTTCCTGTGCCTCCTGCCTTGCTGCTTCATTGTGCCCTACGAGATTGAAGAAAGGGAAAACATGAGCTTAAAACATTATAGCGGCCTGAAAGTCAAAGAAAATATTTTGGGCAAAATAAAAGATGGCAATATTGTTGTTTTTAAAAACCATTCAAATAAGATAGACCAGTATTTTATCCATTCACAAAGTAATTCAAAATCTTGGTACATTTGGTCTCGTTTTCTACATGGAAGCTAACCAAGTATCCACTGGATCTGCTTACCCCTGTGTGACACCCGACATAGGTTGTGATTGTGACAAACAATTGTGCTACAGAGTCCACATGTGTAATAAAGAACTGCTGAGCAAACGCTCCTTTTTCTGTATAGAAAGGTATTTTTAATTCAAAAAATCTAGTTAGAAACACATCTACATCAAAACCACAATTGATGACACCTCAAACCAAAAAGATGTCACAACTTTGATGTTTGTGGGTCGAATAATCCCTCACAAAACGACAGAGAAGGGGCGGGGAAAGGATGATTCCGAACGTCAGGGGCGGGGTGTCGTGCGGAGCGTCACGCGTGCGTAGTGTAAAAAGGGATCGGCCGTGTTTGTAAGCGGCGTGCAGAGTCTGTTGAAGAAGGCGGAAGTCACGATCTTTGCAAACGACGGTACGTAACTTATTTTTTTTACTTTATTATAGTGAACAGGGAATGAAAGAAAAAGGTTAATGGCAGCCTCTGACCCCTTTTTCTCATGGGAAAGTGGCGGAAGAGGGTTTTTTAATTAAATTAATAAATTAATTTATTAGATTAATAGGGCAGCTATTATCCCCTCAGGTGGTTTTGGCGGGCTCATGGGTTGCTGGGGAAAAAAAAGGTTCACTGACCTCTGTGACTTAGGAGCCCGCTCAAAACCAGGCCACTGATAGGTCACCCCTGCTGCCAGGCAGAAAAGAAAAAGACCGCGCAAAAGTGGCTTGAACTCGCCTGAACCGGCTTGGGGTTAGGGCTATAAATACAGAGGTCCGTGGCTCACAGCTCAGTCGCTCCAGAGGACGGAAGAACTGTGGTGTACTCCGAGTTCTCTCGCTGAGCAAGCAGTGTCCCCTGGAGCCGGAAGATGAGCCTCATCCGTCAGCTGCTGGAACGGGCCGGAGAAGACGGCGGAGATTCGTGGATCCGGCGCTGCCTAAGCTTACCTCGGTCGGCGGGTCAAGAGGCTCCGGTGGGAGCTGCAACTGCTGACACATCGCCGGTGATGTTACGGACGACGGTGGAGCAGCGCGCCGACAGCATCCGGGGGTCCGAGCCGGAGGAAGAGGACGCCGGAGGGTCCGCAGCAGTTCCGGGTCGTCGGCGAAGGAAGAGTCCCACCCCCGTCCGCGTCACGGAGACGCCAAAGAGGAGGCGCACTCCGCGCCAAGGGTACTCCCCTTCCCCTCCCCGAGCTCCAAGAGCTAACAGAGCTGGTCCTTCTCAGGACCGAGTTACACGGTCGGGAGGCGGAGCAAGAGGCGGTGCTAGGAGAGGAGCGAGAGGCGGTGCCAGAGGTGCATCAGCCGGAGGTATTTTTGTTTCTCCCAACAGGTCACAGGGAGCAAGCAGGTTCAGCGCTGCAGGGGCGGCTGGAGGTGGTTCTCAAGACGCAGACGGGCAGGATGGAGGCTCAGAAAGCAGGTCTACACAGCAGACGCAGCCGGCAAGTTATCGACAAGAATCAGCGACAGACAACAGATCATCAGTGCCTCTGCTAGATACTAGGGACGGCCAGTCATCCGCTTCAATCACCCAGCAAGGTATGCATGAATCATCCTCTGGGGTACTACTTTCCAACATTGCTGAGCTTTTATCTAAACTTGCCAGGGACATGCATTCCCCACATCACAGTGTTTCTACTGATTCTTCTCATTTAGATGTGTGGGCACCATCTGGTGGTGCATTAGCTAATTGCAGCCAGACTTCCAAAATTACTGATAACCCTCAGAATGAGGTATTTTCACGCAGCATTGAGAATCCAGGTTATTCAGCGATGCGAACACAAAATCTACCTGAAACCTGCTTGAAAGCACCGATGCCTTGCGAGGTCAACCCTTTAGGTTTCCATTTGCCCAATTCAGTTAAGGAAAAAATCTGGCGGGGAGAATTTATAGATATACTATCTCTACTCCCGTCGGCTAAAGATTTTGTGAATAAAACAGAGAAAAAGGACGAGGATGACAGACGCAGGCCGGTACAAAAATCTTTTAACAATTGGCTGCAGGCATTTTGTATTTTCTCGGGGATCATTTGCGAGAAGTTCCCCGAGAAAAGTCCCGGCCTCTTTCAACATCTCGACATTGTCATTGAAGCATTTAGAAATTTCGGTGGTGTAGCATGGTTCAGCTATGATGAAACATTTCGTCAGAAATTGTCCGTGCACCCATCTCTTAAGTGGGGAGTCAAAGATGTTGGCCTCTGGCTAAATCTTTTTCTGCCTCAAAGGCCAGCATTTCCCAGACCTGTCATTGGTTCACAAGTCGCAGGTAACTCAGGATACAAAAAAGGCTTGTGTTTCAATTTTAACGATAGCCAGTGCAGATGGCCAAATTCATGTAAATACAGGCATGAATGTGCTTTCTGCCGTGGTTCACACGCAGTATCCAAATGTTTCAAAAAAATGGCAGCTACAAGCCAGTCAGGGAATTTTTCAAAAAGCAGTCACGCCGGTGAAGCTTCTAAATATGTTGCCATGGCTCAAGGAGTACCCAAACCAACAGAAAGCGCGCCTTCTCATTGAAGGTTTTAGTGAGGGTTTTATGTTGCCAATATTTTCCGGGCAAGGTTGTGCATTAGTCAATAATCTAAAATCGGTTAGTGAATTCCCCAAGATAGTGCTTGAAAAAATTAATCTCGAGGTTATTCAAGGGCGGGTGGAAGGTCCATTTTCCGCCCCTCCTTTTGAAAACTTTAGGATTTCCCCTCTAGGTATAGTTCCAAAGAAGGATATAGGTTCATTCAGGCTAATTCATCACTTGTCTTTCCCCAAAGGTAAATCCCTGAATGATGAGATTGAGGATGAATTGTCATCTGTATCTTATGCCACGTTTGATGACGCTCTTGTTAAGTTGAGACGCCTGGGTAAGGGCTCTCTCTTAGCAAAAGCCGATATTAAATCTGCTTTTCGGTTGTTACCTATCAACCCGGCATGCTTTAATTCCCTGGGGTTTTTCTTTAATAATGGGTTTTATTTTGACAAATGCCTGCCCATGGGTTGTTCTCTGTCATGTTTCTACTTTGAAACATTTTCTTCCTTTCTAGAATGGGTAATATCTTTTGAATTAAGCTCTGATTTCCTCATCCATTACCTGGATGATTTTCTGTTCTTTGGCCCCCCCAATTCTTCCGAGTGCGAAGAATTGTTGGGAACATTTTTTAAGTTTTGTCAACACTTTGGTGTTCCGCTCGCTATGGATAAGACAGTATTACCATCCACATGCCTGGAATTCCTGGGTATCGTTATTGATACGGAACTCATGGAATTCAGGCTTCCTGAATTGAAATTAGAAAAAATTAAATTTTTAATTTTATCTTTGATTAGGAAGAAGAAGCCCCTTTTAAAGGAAGTTCAGTCCCTGTTAGGCCTTCTAGCTTTCGCAACTAGGATTCTCCCGATTGGTAGAGTCTTCTCAAGAAGACTCTATCTGTCCATTTCCGGATTAAAATCCCCATTTTCACATGTTCGTTTGTCACTTGACGTAAAAGAAGACTTACTGGTTTGGTTACAGTTTTTATATAATTTTAATGGTAGAGCAATTTGGCAGGAGGAGTTCATTTTGGACAAAGAATTTTTTCTGTTCACCGACGCCGCAGGCTCAGTGGGTTTTGCCGCCATTTGGCGAAATCACTGGTGTGCTGGTCGTTGGGACTCCTCTTGGCAAGCTAAGAATCTTTTGAAAAATATTGTTTTGTTAGAATTATTCCCAATTTTAGTGGCCCTGGAGATCTGGGGACCTTTCTTTAAGAACAGGAGAATTTTAGTTCGAACTGACAATAAGGGCGTGATGTACGCCATAAACTGTCTATCATCTAAGTCTCCGCCAGTCATTGCTCTTTTAAGATTTATGGTCTTCAAGTGTTTAAACCTTAATGTTTGGATAAAGGCAATACATGTAGCAGGTAAGGACAATGACTTGGCGGATGCTTTGTCTCGTTCACAGATGGAGCGTTTCTTCCGGCTGCTCCCAGAGGCGGACAAGGTGGGAACGTTATGTCCACCTTTCCTATGGGGCTTGGTTTAGGACCTATGTCACAGTTCATTATTAACTCAGTGGCCCCATCTACCTGGGTGGGATATCAATCCGCCTGGTGGTTATATATAAGTTTTTTGAATATGACGCAAGAATCCCTTCACATATTCAATGAAGATAGAGCGTTACGTTTTTTACAATTCCTCTTTGCCAAACAGTATTCTTGGTCTTACGTCTCAAAAACTTTGTCGGGTATATCTTTCTTCCTTAAACTTAACGGTCTCCCTTCCTTCATGCATTATTTTGCTGTTAAACAGGCCTTAAAAGGTTATAAGAAGGAACATTTTTGGCTGGATACTCGAAAGCCTATTACCCCAAAACTTTTAAGAGAATTGTGTGTAGCTACGGGTAAAGTCTGTTTTTCGCATTTCGAGTCCGTACTTTTTCAAGCGATCTTCTCCCTAATGTTTTTTGCAGCACTGAGAGTGTCCGAGCTGGTCGCTATCACAGCAAAGGATGTGGTGCTTACAGATAGGTCGGTTAGAATTTTAATTGGGAAATCGAAAACTGATCAGTTTGGAAGGGGATCCTGGTTACAACTCGAAGCATGGGTCGGTTCACCCACATGTCCTGTGCATCTGATTACTGAATTCTCGGCCATCAGGCCTACGGGGTCTGGTAAGTTTTTTGTCCATGGTTCAGGCAGGCCATTGACAAAATTTCAGCTGTCCAGTGTTCTCAAGAAATGTCTGAAGTCATTAAACTTAGATCAAGCAGGTTTTACATCACATTCATTCCGAATAGGTGCGGCCACTGAGGCATCAAGGTTGGGTTTGGATGTTAACAGAATTAAGAACATTGGTAGGTGGAAATCAGATAGCTATCGGCTTTATGTCCGCCCTAACATTTCTTTTTAATCTTTTTAGGGCGTATTAAAATTGTCTGGATCGTGGGACATTCTTTCATCCATTGGGCCCACCTCAGAGCACAGAAAAGGTGTTATACTGGCAATCTGGGTTTAGATGCAAACAAGTACAAGTTATTTTGGGGAGGTAAACGTGGTATGCTATGGTCAAATCTGAACTCAGAGTTATCTCGGCTTATGTGTCGCTTCCCTCTCCCGGATGTAGTAATCATTCACCTTGGGGGGAATGACGTCGGCCAGCGCAAGACGCTGGACATTATTTTTAGCATTAGGGACGATCTCCTTAGGATTCACCTCCTTTTTCCAACAGCAAAAATAGTTTTTTCGGAAATAATTCAACGATTAGTTTGGCTTCCCCCTTTTTCTAGGCGTCCTTTGGAAAAAATTAGGAAGAGAATAAATAGAGCAGTTTCTAAATTACTTGTTGAGTCAGGGATTTTTTCATTTCGGCACACTGAGCTGGAAGGGGGCCATGCCGGGCTGTATAGGTCGGATGGTGTGCATTTATCCGATATCGGCCTTGACATTTTTAATGCAGACCTGGGTTCTTGCGTGGAGGCGGCCGCGTAGTGGGGTTGGTGCCAGGTGGTATTATACCACCTGCCTTTTGGGTAGTTTGCAGCCTGGGGCGTAGTGGCTAGGATTGCTAAAGCTGTACATATTTCTATATATTAAATTATTGATTACCATATTTATATTATTTATTTATATATTTAATATTTATTTATTTATTATTTAATTAAAACAACAATAAACATCCGCGGCCGTTATTATCCAGCAAGTGGTCTGTGTCAATTCTTTTATCGTAAGTTTAAGATGAATTGTCTCTATCTCATTACCGTCTGCTTTCCCATGAAAGAAAAAGGTTAATGGCAGCCTCTGACCCCTTTTTCTCATGGGAAAGTGGCGGAAGAGGGTTTTTTAATTAAATTAATAAATTAATTTATTAGATTAATAGGGCAGCTATTATCCCCTCAGGTGGTTTTGGCGGGCTCATGGGTTGCTGGGGAAAAAAAAGGTTCACTGACCTCTGTGACTTAGGAGCCTGCTCAAAACCAGGCCACTGATAGGTCACCCCTGCTGCCAGGCAGAAAAGAAAAAGACCGCGCAAAAGTGGCTTGAACTCGCCTGAACCGGCTTGGGGTTAGGGCTATAAATACAGAGGTCCGTGGCTCACAGCTCAGTCGCTCCAGAGGACGGAAGAACTGTGGTGTTCTCCCCACCCCCCCTCCCCTGTTTTATTATGTCGCGGATGTTGTTGTGTGTTTGGGTCACCTTTGCGTGTGCAGAGGGGGACGTCGTGGTGGTTATAAGTTTATGATTTCAATAAATAAAGTTTAAAAAAAAAAAAAAAAAAATTATTTACAAAAATATAAAAAAAAAAAATATATATATATATATATACTAATAAATGATTATAGGAGGTTGGATATGGTTAAGCTTGGTTGGGTAGTTTGCAGCCTGGGCCGTAGTGGCTAGGATTGCTAAAGCTGTACATATTTCTATATATTAAATTATTGATTACCATATTTATATTATTTATTTATATATTTAATATTTATTTATTTATTATTTAATTAAAACAATAAACATCCGCGGCCGTTATTATCCAGCAAGTGGTCTGTGTCAATTCTTTTATCGTAAGTTTAAGGTGAATTGTCTCTATCTCATTACCGTCTGCTTTCCCATGAGTTTGTGGGCTATATATGGTAAGAAATGTAGTGGCTTTACTGACATTAGGTTTTTGATTATATGTTTCATTTGCAGAAATCATGGATCCCTTTAAGGATATGGACTTCATGACTGAATTCATTCAGAAATGGAAAAAACATCCTGTTCTGCGGCAAACCAAAAAAACAATCAATAAAAACAAAGATGCCAGGGAAAAAGCAAAGGAGCGCATGCTGGATTTTGTTAAAACAAGGGTCCCCCACGCCACAAGAGACACAGTCAAGAACAAAATAAATTCTATCGGGGGCACCTACAGGGCCCAACGGGTCCAAGTCCTGGCCTCAATGAGGTCTGGGGCTGCAGCTGACTCCATCTATAAACCTAGCCTGTGGTACTACAGTTAGCTGCAGTTCCTGGATGACCATATTGAGACCAGGGCATCCCTGTCTACCCTGTAAATGAAGAAAGGACACAAAGGAGTAGGGAAAGTGCTGCTTACCCCTGTAAAGGTAATGGAAAAAAGGAAGGGCTCCCCAGTGGGGTTTTTAGGCAGCAAAAATTATATAAACAATTACAGAGACGTACCAATTTGTTGTAAAAAAGTAAACAATGTATTTAATAAGTACAAAGTCGTAAAATAATGAACTCTGGTACAGTTTATACTGAGGACACATACATATGAGAATATAGCACCAAAATTACATGACACTGATCAACATGAATGGCTGATCTTCAGGTCAAGTTGTTCCTGACGCGTTTCGACCCCCACATATGGGTCTTCTTCGGAGGAAAGGGTATATGATGCAAACTATAACAGAGAATAATTATATGGTAATAGAATACATAGATACATAGTACAATTTAGGTGAAAAATACATTTAAAGTATATAGTTATCAACTCACAGATTGTGTTTCTCAGTTCTATTTGGACCAGAGTAAGGTTATAATCCTGAGGATCCCTGGTTACTTTTCTCCATACGGTTGGTTAGCACCCCCAAAAAGGCCTCAACGATGCCCCACAAGAATGGCCTGCAGGGACCCACAGTATAACTGGGAAAAAAATCCAAAGGTCCAGTCAGAGAGTGCGGGCCGGACAGGTGGAGGGGGAGCCCAGCAAAGCAATTGCCAGAGTGATGCCTATTAAAAAATTCAAATATAAAGTAGTTTTAATACCAAAAACTATATGTTTAAAGTATACATTTTAATTGACTTGTTATACAAGTAGATGGCGCTAGACATGCACATTATGCTTATTATAATGATGCATATATAAAATGGGACTTTGATATGTCATAGGAATTTTAAATTAATATAAATATGCACAGGATATTTTAAATGTTATATGAAATCATGAGTTAAGATTGATAAAACAATATCTAAATTATATAGAATTGTGAATTCAAAGAGAATTATATGTGTAACAGGGCGATAAAGATTACAATATAGGGCTAATAGTGGGTTAAGGTGCCAAAAAATATATGGTAATTATAATTAAATAGTGAAAAATATATATAATTAATATAATATAATTAATATATATATAATTAATTAGTTGAATAAATAAAAAGTAATGGTGTGTAATGAATGAGTGTGAGTAAGCATGTGCTAAAATAATTAAATTCATGTGAGAATAATTGTATATATTGTGATAAAATAATAAGGATATTGGGATTGGTGCCAATGGGGTGAATAATGTTAAAAAAGGACAATGTAAAGGATAATACCTTATTAAATGTTTAGAATATGAGTATGGAAGCGATCTCCAGAGAGAGCAAGAATAAGCGTATCTGGAGGGGAAATATTATTATTGGTTAGATTTAGTAGGCATAGAAAGGATAACTTTGTGCAGAATTTGAAAATGCAGCCTTACCCTATGTGTGGTGTGTCCAGCATAGTATGAAGATAGGATCACAGACAGGTGTCAGGTATACACCCAGTCTATTTAAATATGTGCATGTCAGGTGTCAAGGATTTGGCAATCACTAATTGGCAAATGAATGCTTTGCTTGGGACATCCCCTGCCACATCTAGAAGTCCGCCCCCCCCCCCCCATCCCAGCTGGAGCAAGGAATTAAGGTCAGATGACCCTCCCAGCTGTCTTCATACTATGCTGGACACACCACACATAGGGTAAGGCTGCATTTTCAAATCCTGCACAAAGTTATCCTTTCTATGCCTACTAAATCTAACCAATAATAATATTTCCCCTCCAGATACGCTTATTCTTGCTCTCTGGAGATCGCTTCCATACTCATATTCTAAACATTTAATAAGGTATTATCCTTTACATTGTCCTTTTTTAACATTATTCACCCCATTGGCACCAATCCCAATATCCTTATTATTTTATCACAATATATACAATTATTCTCACATGAATTTAATTTTAGCACATGCTTACTCACACTCATTCATTACACACCATTACTTTTTATTTATTCAACTAATTAATTATATATATTAATTATATTATATTAATTATATATATTTTTTACTATTTAATTATAATTACCATATATTTTTTGGCACCTTAACCCACTATTAGCCCTATATTGTAATCTTTATCGCCCTGTTACACATATAATTCTCTTTGAATTCACAATTCTATATAATTTAGATATTGTTTTATCAATCTTAACTCATGATTTCATATAACATTTAAAATATCCTGTGCATATTTATATTAATTTAAAATTCCTATGACATATCAAAGTCCCATTTTATATATGCATCATTATAATGAGCATAATGTGCATGTCTAGCGCCATCTACTTGTATAACAAGTAAATTAAAATGTACACTTTAAACATATAGTTTTTGGTATTAAAACTACTTTATATTTGAATTTTTTAATAGGCATTACTCTGGCAATTGCTTTGCTGGGCTCCCCCTCCACCTGTCCGGCCCGCACTCTCTGACTGGACCTTTGGATTTTTTTCCCAGTTATACTGTGGGTCCCTGCAGGCCATTCTTGTGGGGCATCGTTGAGGCCTTTTTGGGGGTGCTAACCACCCGTATGGAGAAAAGTAACCAGGGATCCTCAGGATTATAACCTTACTCTGGTCCAAATAGAACTGAGAAACACAATCTGTGAGTTGATAACTATATACTTTAAATGTATTTTTCACCTAAATTGTACTATGTATCTATGTATTCTATTACCATATATTTATTCTCTGTTATAGTTTGCATCATATACCCTTTCCTCCAAAGAAGACCCATATGTGGGGGTCGAAACGCGTCAGAAACAACTTGACCTGAAGATCAGCCATTCATGTTGATCAGTGTCATGTAATTTTGGTGCTATATTCTCATATGTATGTGTCCTCAGTATAAACTGTACCAGAGTTCATTATTTTACGACTTTGTACTTATTAAATACATTGTTTACTTTTTTACAACAAATTGGTACGTCTCTGTAATTGTTTATATAATTTTTGCTGCCTAAAAACCCCACTGGGGAGCCCTTCCTTTTTTCATTCCCTGTCTACCCTTACCCCAAGAGTGAGCTCACAGATTCCCAGCAGCCAATCCTCCAGTCTTCCCTGCAGACAAGAGCAGGCAAGCTCGGAGGAAGATCAAGAGTTCCTGGAGGACCCCAATTGTGACCCATGGAGCCAGGTATGTAATTTGTATAGGAAATTTGTATATGACAAGTATAATAATGATGTCAAATTGAGGTTACTAGTGTTCTAAATTCAAAGGGAATGTTAATTTTTTTGTTTAAATAGCAATAGACAGTAGTGTCAAAACAGGATGTGGACAAGATAGAAAAATGAACGGGTCAGAATGATTGTGTGTCATTTTCTGGTAGGCCAGTAGGGGGGGGGGACGCAATACACATGCAAGGGGTCCCAGATGACAAACACACTTTTTGGGTAAAATCTAGTTGACAGAAAATATACTAGTTTGCTTTTTGGTGTAAAGGCACCCTAATTCAAAATTTCAGCCTGCAACAACCCCCACAACTCCAGGGGGACCATGTCTGAAGATGTGTAAGGGGCCACATAATTAGGGATGGCGACCCTGTGTGTAATATATATTGGCATTCAATTTGCATCTCTCATGATTGTAAAAATGTGTGTGCTTAATGAAAAAAAAAACTAAACTATGTCCCTTTTTTTGGATACACAGGCAGAGCAAAGCCAGGAGGAGGCAGGCCCCACAGGGAGCCAGGGAGAGCCAGGGCCCACAGGGAGCCAGGGAGAGCCAGGAGCCAGGGGGAGCCAGAGCCAACTGCAAGGCAGGAGGTGGCAGAACCCACTGGGAGCCAGGAGGTGGCAGGCCCCAGTGGGACCCAGGAGGCACGCCGGCGGGATACCATCTCCCGGATCCCTCCACTCCGCACTCCCGCAAAAAGGCACAGAAGTCTGCGACAAATGGAGGAGGAGACCCAGGCCCTGCTTCGCCAAGCTACTGCGGCCATCCGAGAGCCACCCAGTGAAGTAGAGGGGTTCGCAGCGCTCATTGCAGCCAAGCTCCATAATCTGGAGCAGAGCCAGTGTGTGCGCTGCGAACTCCTCATCTTCAAAGCCATAAGCATGGCATCCCTGGGGCAGCTCGATGACGACACCGACATTGTGCGGATTGCTCCTCCTGTCCTTGCTGCTCCTCCTGCTCCTGCTCCTCCTCTTCCTGAGGCTGCTCTGGCTCCTGGCACTACATCGCCTCCAGGAACCCAGCCCACAAGGACTCGGGCTACAGGGAAGGCTGCAGGGAAGACTGCAGGGAAGGCTGCTGGGAAGAGAAAGCCAAAAAAATGACACTGTGCCCCTGATGGAATTTATAGTTGACTCACAGCCTGGATTGGTGGCTTGGGAGACACTTGTTTTAATTAAGTTCAAGCACGCTCTCTAGTGCTGGCTTCCTTGGCATCTTTGTTTTTAGGAAGTTGTGTTTTTGGTTTGCCACCATTTTATTATTTAATATTTATGCATAATAAATGCAATTTTGATTTATCAGCCAAATTTGAACATGTGTATTTTTTAGGAAGTTGAGAGATCATTAGTAAGTGGGCAGACCCATTTGCCCAAAATTGAACAAAAAATTTACAAGGTTGAAAAACCTCCTTGTGGGTAACTTAAAAAACAAATATGTTGTTGCAGCCACTTCACACACTCCAAAATCCAAAAAAAATAAATATTTCACCAAAAGTTTATGCCAAAAGAAAAAACACACAAATAAAATGTTGGCCAATATATATATTTTAATTTTATAAGATGGAACATACACCTAAATAACACAACACAAACCAAAACATTATCTAACAAGAAATAATGAAGTTAAAAGCTTGACATAACTATGTAACAAGATCAGCCGCAAAAAACTACCATTTTTGTGTAGCATTTCAAAGCAGGGTGTAAAGAATCGCATTCTTTTCTTCTTTACAAGTTTAAAACGACCTAACGAATGTGCTTAATCCATTCTGAACAGTAGTTTTACCAGAACGAGCGCTCACGTCTCCTAACTTGCTTCTGAGCATGCGCGGGCTTAAAACGACGTTTTTACCTACACACGGTCAATGTTTAGGACACAAAAAACGACGTTGGGCAAAAACGACACATAAAATTGAAGCATGCTTCAATTTTTTTAGGTCGTTTTTTACAAGACATAAAGCGACGTTTTCCCCCACACACGGTCAATGAAATTGACGTTTTCAAAAACGTAGTTTTTTTACATCGCATAAAACGACCGTGTGTACGCGGCATAAGGCGTTCCATCTCTTCAGGTCCTCCTGTGTTTCTTTTAAAACTGGCATGAAATTGAGATGGAAGAGGTCCTTCAGGTTTGAGGAAATTTCAATTCCTAGATATGTGATACTGTGATTACGGAAGTGACTACAGAATTGGGACACTACTTCCCCGCTAATAGCTCCCCTGACAGTCGCGTGGGCGTGGTGTGGGAGGCCCATAAGGCAGTGATTCGGGGGGTGCTTATAAAGCATGGCGCGAGGTTGAAGAAAGAACGCTCGGCACAATTAAATTCGCTCCTTGCCAAACTACAGGGCTTAGAATCCACACATAAAATAAACCCGAACAGACAGACCGGAGCGGAACTCGATGTCACCCGCTCACAGATCACGGACCTCTTACACTTCAAAGCCAAAGCGGCACTCCAGACCTGTCGACGCTACACATACGAGTCGGGCAATAAATGCGGCAGATTGCTGGCGAACACACTGCGCTCGCGCCGCCTGGCCTCATATATCCCGCACGTACAATCCTCAAGAGGGCAGAAACAGTCCACTCCACAGCAGATCTCACGTGAATTTAAGAATTTTTATAGCTCACTATATAATCTGGCCAAACCCCCAGCCCCCCGGGACTCGCTACGGGATTACATCACTGCATCCCTCATGCCCTCCCTCTCTGCCGAGGATAGAGAGAGTCTAGAGGCTCCCATTACACTCTCAGAAATCCAGCTTGCACTGAAAAATGCCAAACCTGGTAAGGCCCCGGGCCCTGATGGCCTCACCATAGCGTACTACAAGGCAGTGCTACCATCAGTGGGACAATATATGATGAAGCTGTTCAATGAACTAGGCTCGGGGGACTCTTTCCACGCCGCCACACTGCAAGCCCAAATATCCGTGATTTTAAAAGCCGACAAAGACCCAGCCCTCTGCGGTAGCTACCGCCCCATTTCCCTCCTTAACACAGACCTCAAGCTGTTTACTAAAATCCTAGCATCAAGACTCCAGGGCCATCTCCCACAGCTGATACACCTAGACCAGGTGGGCTTCGTGCCCACTAGGGAAGCCCGAGACAACACTATCAAAGTGCTTGACCTCCTACATATAGTCTCCTCCAGCAAGACACCTAGTCTATTTGTGGGGACGGACGCCGAAAAGGCGTTTGATCGGGTAGACTGGCAGTTCATGATGTCTACTCTGGAACATATAGGCCTGGGTGATAGGATGAGGAACTGGGTGACAGCGGTCTATAACGAACCAACGGCGAGGGTGAGGGCCAATGGGGTGCTGTCAGATCCTTTCCCTATAACCAACGGGACGAGACAGGGCTGCCCCCTGTTACCCCTTCTGTTCGCACTGTCGCTGGAGCCTTTCCTGTGCCATGTGCGGCTGAACCCTGACATCAAGGTGGTACTTACCGCAAAGGCGCACTACAAAGTTTCCGCATATGCAGACGACCTGCTCTTTACCCTTACGGAACCTGCCACCTCCCTTCCAGCCCTGTTCCGGGAATTTGATACCTACGGTAGTCTCTCCAATCTAAAAATGTATTTAACAAAGTCAGAGGCCATGGGCATAGGGATCCCACGGCAGCAGCTATCCCAGCTTAGGGCCGATTTCAGCCTGAAGTGGACGGAGGTCGCCTTGAAATACTTAGGGACGTACATCCCCCCTACATTCACACGCCTATTTCAGCTGAACTCCCCCCCCCCCCCCCCTGACAGAGGTTCGGAAACTACTGACCCAGTGGACTGGGGGACTTCACTCCTGGGTGGGCAGGTGCAACATTTTAAAGATGACAATACTGCCCAAATTTTTGTACCTCCTGCAGGCCCTCCCGATTTCCATCCCGGGAAGCTACTTTAAGCAGGTTCACTCCGCATTCAACCATTTTCTTTGGGCGGGGAAAGGGTCGCGGATATGTAGAACAGTCCTATCCCTCCCCAAATTACAGGGGGGCCTGGCCTTACCGGATATTCGGACGTACTACCGCTCGGCACACCTGGTTAGACTGATTGACTGGTGCCGACATGGACATAATAAGCTGTGGACACAGGTTGAACAGGGACAGACCAGGATTCCCTTACACCGCGCCCCTTGGTGCTCCGACTCGCTTCCTCTCACAATTAAGCGCCACCCACTTGTGGGGACCACGATTAGAGTGTGTGCGGATCTCTTCACTCAATTTTCCCTGACTTCCAGGAACTCCCCTCTCAGTCCCATCATTGGATACCCACTTTTTGGCCCGGGCCTACAAGAGGGGAAGTTTCTGGACCTGGGGAAGGCGGGCCTCTATCAGGCATCACACTTTAGCTCGGGGGGCGGTGGAAATCAGCAACGGAATTGACAGACCCGGGAGGAGCTTATCGCCTGGACTTCCTGAGGGCGAATCGGCTGACTCACTTCCTAAGCTCCATACCGACCCCCCCCCCCGACCAGGCAAGCACCATTGACGGAGTTTGAGGAGCTGTGTGGTGAGACGGGTGTGCTTCCACACGCGCTGTCCCTGCTATATGCTATGCTGATCGCCCCCCCCGGGGACTACCGGCTACTGGCCCTGACAAAATGGGAAAGAGACCTAAACATACAGTTCTCGCCCACTAAAAGACAAACCATACTCCGCTTCGCACACAAGTCATCTCTATGTGCAAAAACTCAGGAGACGAACTACAAGGTTCTTACTCGCTGGTACAGAACCCCAGACCTCCTGAATAGGCTATTTCCCAACACTACCGACACCTGCTGGAGATGCCAGCAGGAGAAAGGTACCCTACTTCATGTGTTCTGGTCTTGCTCGCGGATCAGGGGCTTCTGGGGAGAGGTGCGCCGGATCACTCAAAAGTTCACGGGGCATACAGTGCCGGAAGACCCGGCCTATTTCCTCTTACAGGCAACCAATATACCACCTGGAACTTACAAAAAGTCAGTGGTGCGCCACCTTTTGGACGCAGCCAGAGCCTGCGTACCTCTCCGATGGAAGTCCCCCCCACCCCCCGACTGTTTCTCTTTGGCTGAATAGGGTCGATGAGATCAGTCGAATGGAAGACCTGATCCTCTCCAGCCAACAGCGCCAGGAGACATACTCTGAGACGTGGCAGCTATACAACATTTTCAAGTACTCAGAAGAAGGACAGAGACTCAGGGAGACTGACTGCCAAACGCTTCCCCAGCTACAGGTCTAACGCCTGCTCTTTCTGGCGGACTGTCTGCCCGGGAGCGGGAAAGTAATACCCTACGCCCTATTGATGGGCGCCTTGGAATGTCCTTGCTCGTGCAGCCCCCCACCCACCCTTCACTATACCTCTTTCTACTCTTCTCTATACTGCTCTCTCACCCTTCCAGTATTTTTCTCTACTAGGAAAACGGAAAAGGGAACTAGGGGCCAGGCCGACCGGGCCCAGTCGCCGGGACACGGGACGTTAAACACTGTCGCGTAAGACACACCTTTACTGGGACCTAGACATATTCTAACCTGCTATGATGTAATACATCTGTGACTATAGTTTCATATATGCTACTTTACTTGTGTATGAGAAATGTTTTCTCTACTGTAATTTTATTTTTTGTGTTTGTTAAAGGTCCGCGAGGACTGGCTTTCTGGTACTAAATAAAAAATTTAAAAAAAAAAAGAAATGGAACAACACGCTGGGAATTCACTTCTGCTGGTCAAGGTAAGCAAATTTTTTGCTTAACTGTGACTTCCCCTTGTGCTGTGCTTATTTCATTTTGTTTGCCATGGAGTACTCTGTCCAAGAACCTTGACTGTTGAATTTTGTTATTTTTAACGTTTTTTTTTTTCTTTTCATACTATATGTGCTTATTACTGTCCTTTGTATGAGTGTGTTCTGGTGAATGGTCTGTCCTATTTCAGGTGCAGTGAATGTGTAGCTAGAATTTCTGCATTTCCTGCGACTAGGCGACTAGCCAGGTCAGAAATTTGGGTTTTCGGACTCAAGGGATCATAGGCTGCGGCTGATAAGGTACTTTGTGTGGTAAAGCCCTGGTTGATTGCCAAGGGTGACGGCCAGCTTAAAAAACAGTGCTGCTTGAATCATAAGTACCAGTCTCGCATGAAAAACTGTCTTCTGTTCTCTTCTGCGCAATTCTCTATAAAATCGCACAATAAGCAGAAGTACTATCTCTCCTATTCTGCACAGTGCCTATAAACTGATGTGGAAGACTTTAGGGAAACCAAACTGTCAGATTCTATACTCTAGAACGTTCTCCTATTGATATGCTGAGTGTGTATCCTGCATAAGTGACTTGTCTAAGGGAGTGCTTTTTTACATTCTTAAACTGTCTATGTGACCTCATTCAGTCTGTGTGGCTGATTTGCAGTGTATAGTCTGGTATAGAGAGTCCAGACAATACAGCTCCTGCTATAACTGGGTTCACTGCGTCTGTGTGACTTAGTGATAGATTAATTCTTCAGGAAGTCTTATCACCGTATATGATGGGGAATTGTACCACCGCGTACACCCCAGAAGGGGATCTGTGTGATCCCATTGTGAACCCTTCCTGGTCGGCCAAAGGTTATATGATATATAACTTTGGAAAAGGAACGGTCCATCCCCTGAAGAAATGGAACAGAGGCACACAAGGGTTTATTCCGCTACAAGGGAAGCTTGACCCTAAGTTCTGGAATGAATGTAAAAACTACTATCCAAGTATTTTTAAAACAAGAAAAGACAAGCAGGCATTAGATAAATGGATACGGGCTAGTCAGTGTTGTCAAATCATGCTAAAAACTAGATTAAAAGTAACCTATTGCCCTGTGAGAAAGTTATATGAATACAGTGCTGAAGAGCCTGATGACAATATTGCTGAAATGACTGTAAGCAGATTAGACCCTACATTACCACCCCCACCTACCAATAGTGATGAAAGGACAGCGAACAGTTCCACTGTGCATAATTTATCTGCACCCCCACCCCTACCCCCCCAGCCAGAAACAATAGGTGCAGATTCAAAAATACCACTAGCAGAGGGATTCTCAGCCATCCTAACCTCCTCTCCCTCAAGGAGACCTGTGATAACACATCAGTCTCCCATGTCCCTTGTGCAGCCAATCAATCAAATTTTTGGGGGCCTGTGAGATCTCAATTGATATCACCAAATGATGGGGCAAGACATGTACCCCTCACTAACTCTGATTTACAGATAATTATATAAACCATGCCTGACCCTAAGAGAAATCTACATGCTTTCACTCAAAAGAAAGCATTACAAATTGCTCACCAGTGTTCAGCATATGATATCTACAGAGTTTGTTGTGCATGCCTGGGTGTCCAAATCACTAATCAAATTATTAATAACAGTGACAGTCTTGAAGAACCTATACCAAATATTGATGAGAAAGAGGGTGAGGAATGGATTAACACCTTCTGTACACAAGTACCAGGGGCGTTGCTAAGTGCCAAAAAGACCAGGGGCTTCAGCCCGAAGCCAAGCCGGCACCGGGGGGGGCGCGTTTGCGGTCGGTGAAGTGGCGCGGTGCAGGGTGACCTACCTGACACACATACCCTGACCTACGTGAGTGTGTGTGTGTCAGTACACACACACTGACATAACCTGCATACACTAACCTGTGACCTGACTACACTGACCAGTGACCTGTCTACACTGACCAGTGACCTGTCTACACTGACCAGTGACCTGTCTACACTGACCTGACTACACTGACCTGACTACACTGACCAGTGACCTGACTACACTGACCAGTGACCTGACTACACTGACCAGTGACCTGACTACACTGACCAGTGACCTGACTACACTGACCTGACTACACTGACCAGCATGTCCATCAGATAATATTACTGAAGCCAACATAAAAAAATGAACGAACGACAGCTACCCCACCTAAGAACTGGTGAGCTGCAATTGAATCCGTTCTGGGGTTTATTACTGATTGAAGACTATTTGTGTCATTGATCTGTGATGAGTAGATGTGTGCATCTATGGGAAGCAGGGCCATCTTAATAGCAATATGGGCCCCTGGGAAAAGTATTGCATTGGGCCCCTACATAAAATTAGACCCCCCCCCCCCTGAGAAGAAACAGCCTGATCATTGTTCTGTGTACAGAGTCCTGTGTGTTTAAACGCAGGACTCTGTGCTGTGATTGGACACAGCTGATCAGCAGTTTTCTGACAAAATCATTGGCTGAAACCTGTCTATTAAAGCGGTTGTATAGGCTAAAAATATTTTTTTTTTCCTGGCACCTGTAAAGGAAAAAGCATAATGAGCTAGTATGCACCGCATACTAGTTCATTATGAAATACTTACCTTGGAACGAGGCATTGGTACTGCTGCCGGTCCACGCCGAGGGAGATGACATTTCCCCTCGCCGTGTCTTCCGGGTATCACGGCTCCAGCACTGTGAGTGGCTGGAGCCACGATGTCATCACTCCCGCGCATGTGTGCGGGAGACTTCTTTCCAGCAAGGTCCGGCGGCTGCCGGGTCTTAAGCCGAAAATCCCCAGTGTGCATGCGCCGCTGCATTCAGCAGCTAGTTGCAAGTGTAATATCTCCTAAACCGTAGAGGTTTAGGAGATATTTGTTTTACCTACAGGTAAGCCTTATTATAGGTTTACCTGTAGGTAAAAGTTAAAAACTACCCTATACAACTGCTTTAACTTGTGCAGTCTTCAATCACAGCATGGGTTGGTGGGGGCATGCGTGTGCAGCTGGCATGCCTGTGTTGCCCAAGCTCAATAAAAATAGTACATGTCGGTGGCAAAGGTATATTCACACCAGAAAATCCTTAGCTGGGCTTGTGCACATGCTGCAGCCACAATGCTTTTCTTCATGACTGCAGCAAGAATTATATTGAGTTATACAAGAATTATATCACCAGTTGCATTTGGTGGGCATTCAAATAAAAAGTTCTGTGCTGAATCTTCCCCAAAACCGCGTGCAATGCATGTGGTTGTGGTAGGGTGATGCAGCATTTATAAAGGTTAAAACAGGTGGTGAGGGCTGCCTTAGTGCCTGTCAAATACCTTTGTAAAACAATCCATGTGTGGATTGCTTTTCAGAGGAGTGGAACCCACTGGTTTGCAATCAGAGACTCAGAGCAGCGGAGACCAGGGAGGGACATATGCAATTGTAAAGGTGGGGGATGAGGGGTGTTTGGACACTGGAGTCACTTACCAATTTTGTGTGTTTCCTCCCAGTTCTGCTGCACAGCACACACACCTTCCATACTTCCAGCACATGGATGTCTGTGCTCTGCTGTCCACATCAGGGGTGGAGCTGCTGGCACAGGCACAACAGGGATTGGCCACATTACAAGGAGGCAGGACAAAAGTTATTGGCCTCTCCAGCACCCTGCACTGTTCACTATGAAGTTGGTCTCAATATCTCACTCAGGACATTTGTGTGAGTGAGATACTGAGTGACAGTAAAGGCAGCCACAGAGAGCACTGTGCACCCGTTCCTAGCCACAGACTTCTGGCTGGGAGGCGGGTGGAGAAGCTGACATTCGGCAATGATTACAGAGGCTCAGGTGACAGCCTGGACTACAATTCCCATGATGCATCACCAGTGTTATCTCTGCTGTGGCCAATGGGGAAAGAAAACAGGAATGTGGGTGTCACAGCGAACGAAACAGATTGGAGCTGCTTTCTCTTCTGTTCGGCTGACAGGATAAAGGGGAGGGGGCGAGCAGGGGAGATACACCCGCAGCCCATCTCTCTCCTGTTACATCACGGCCATGTCTACTGATCACCTCAAAAGTGACACACACCCCGCCCCACAGGCTGCGCTACTTTAAACGGCCCGCCCCCTTCTCGTCATTGGACCAGAACGTTCAGAAGTTTGTTAACCTGCCCCTTTCTAAAACTTTGTTCCTGTGATCGTGGCTGCTCGGCACGGCGGCACTCGGGGCTAGTAATTGTATACTTCATGGCCGGGACTCGGGGCTTTTCGGCGACCCATTCGGGGCTCCAGGCTCCCCAGCCCACCCCTAACAACACCCCTGACAAGTACAAAAACAATACAAGGGGGTTGACTGGGCTAGTCTACTGCAAACAACACAGGGTGCAAATGAGACATGTGATATTTTCTTTCAAAGAATAAGTGAGCATATTGCTGCATGATGTCAGACTGCAAATGAGCAAGTAAATGATGAAATCCTTAGCAGTGCTTTGATGAGTGGCTTTAACAAAAAAGTGAGGGACAGAATAAAGCTAATAAGACCAGAATGGAGGAGAATGGGGTCCCTTTCTATAATGGATTTAGCTAGAAACATGGAACTTGATATAGAGGATAGAGAGAAAGCCAGACCACAAAAAGTAATGTATGTACTGTAGGTCCTAATGGTATATTTATACCTGCAAATAGTGGTCATAAAAAAAAGACAACAAACCATTTTAAATCAGGAAAACATGAAGGGCTAGATTCAGCAAGCATTTACGGCGGCGTATCTCCAGATACGCCACCGTAATTTCAAATCTGCGTCGGTGTATCGTTACGCTGATTCTCCAAGGCAGATACGTCTAAAAAATAGGCTTCCTCCGCCGACGTAACTTGAATGCGGCGGCGTATAATTGTGTGTATTTTTACGCTGGCCGCTAGGGGCGCTTCCGTTGTCTTCGGCGTAGAGTATGCAAATTACCTAGTTACGTCGATTCACAAACGTACGTGCGCCCGGCGGTAGTTTTTTATGTTGTTTGTGTATGGCTTTTTCGGCGTAACGTTGCTCCTGCTATTAGGTGGTGCAGCCAATGTTAAGTATGGACGTCGTTCCTGCTTCGAAATTTGAATTTTTTACGTTGTTTGCGTAAGTCGTTCGCGAATAGGGCTGGTAGTAATTTACGTTCACGTCGAAACCAATACGTTGTTGCGGCGTACTTGGGAGCAATGCACACTGGGATATGTACACGGACGGCGCATGCGCCATTCGTAAAACACGTCAATCACGTCAGGTCATCACACATTAGCATAAAACACGCCCCCCTTCCACATTTGAATTACGCAGGCTTACGCCGGCCCCATTTACGCTACGCCGCCGCAACTTACGGAGCAAGTGCTTTGTGAATACTGCACTTGCTCCTGTAAGTTGCGGCGGCGTAGCGTAAATACGATACGCTGCGCTGCCGTTAAAATGCACGCCCCTACCTGAATCTAGCCCGATGTCACATGTTACAGATGTCGGAAAAGAGGCCATTATGCTAAATATTGCAAAAATGAGCAAGCTTAACCTCTAAATGAACCTAAACTAGCATCTCAAAGGTAATAATAACAATCAAGATGCTTTTGTACCACCAGAAGGCTAAGAAAAAAAAATAGAGGGGAAAGTGCAGTTTTATTAAAGAAATGTGCTAATATTTTTGTCTACAGGGTGTAGTTGGCTAAGTGTGAAAGTTATGTGCAGAAGTGTGTGAGATCCAGGGATGTGATGTTGGATGGTTGTTTTGGGGTGAACCTCCACTTTAAGGGTGGGGACTGATGAATATGAAATAATAATAATAGTAACACCGTATGAATTTTGGTGGCATGATGATTTGTTTTATGTTTGTTATGTACCGTATTTATCGGCGTATACCGCGCACATTTTTTGCACATTTTTTGCTCCTGTAAGTTGCGGCGGCGTAGCGTAAATACGATACGCTGCGCTGCCGTTAAAATGCGCGCCCCTACCTGAATCTAGCCCGATGTCACATGTTACAGATGTCGGAAAATCGTGGGTACGCGATATACGCCGATACCCGCTTTCCCGCGCCGAGTTTGAATACTGCGCCGGCATACACCGAGCGCAGTACACTCGTGTATAGTCGGGCAGGCTCGGCTCCTCTCGCGCTCACGTCCTGGACGTACAGGACGTGAGCACGAATGTAGCCGAGACTGCCCGACTATACACGAGTGTACTGCGCCGGCATATACCGAGCGCAGTACACTCGCGTATAGTCGGGCAGGCTCGGCTCCTCTCGCGCTCACGTCCTGGACGTACAGGACGTGAGCGCGAGAGTAGCCGAGCCTGCCCGACCATACACGAGTGTACTGTGCTCGGTATATGCCGGCGCAGCATTCAAACTCGGCGTGGGAAAGCGGAGAGGACGCGGCAGAAGGACGCCGGACACCCGAAGCCGCAGATGGACGCCGGACCCGACGAAGAGGAGACCCGAAGCCGCAGACGGACGCCGCGCAAGACACCAAAACTGTAAGTACAAAAATCTTTTTTCCACAGGAATGCGGGTCCACTTTAGGGATGGGCGCTATACGCCGGAGCACGCAATACCCCGATAAATACGGTATGTTTTAAAGTGATGTGACAGTGCCACAAGGACAATTAACGGTAACAAGTCAGTGGCATGTTGGTCGTTGGACATTTGTCTTTAGAAGCAAGACAAATATTTTGTCTGTAAAGTGTGACTAAAAAAAAATGTAGTTCTGACTTAAAATCCTAAAATTGATCTATATAATTTGGGTATAAAAATAAAATAAATAAATACATTTTACTTTTTGTGCAATGTGTTGTTATTTTGCACTGTGGTAAATTAAATATGAAAAATAAAACATTGAAAAATATATATATTTACTTATTTTTAAAAGAAAAGTTCATCTAAAAAAACTGTGAGCTGAAAGTCGTTAATTTAAATACTTGCTGGGGTGGCTAATCATGTGGTCATTGGAGCCACACCCAATGCACTTAATAACATTTATAAAAATAATAATAAGTAAAATATTAAAAGATTAGTGACATAAAATAAACCTTTTAGTAAAAAATAAATAAGGAATGGTGTTCTATAGTTCTTTCTTTGACACAAGTTAAATTGACGTGTGTTCTCAGCTGCTGACAGCCCAAATGACCCCCCTTCTTTCCAGGTCTGTGAGAGTGTGTGAACAGCTGTATTGTCATACAAATTGAGTGAGCCGATTGAACTGTAAAACAAAAGTAAAGTGCCTCCTATCTATATATGTGTGTGTGTGTATATATATATATATATATATATATATATATTTTTTTATTAAGGGTAATCTTTGTTTCCATAGAAGAAACAGTTTTTGAAGAGTTTTCCAATGTGCACAGTATGGTGAAGTATAATTGTCTTTCAAAACAAAGGGGGAACTTATAAAAAATGTTGTTTGTTTTGAGCTTGTCAGGACCATTAAGGTAAGTACTCACCGAGGCCGAGATGCTGAGGGCGGCTCACCTTTGCGACCCTGTGCAGACCACTCCCTGGAGTTAGAACAGAGGAGGGACGGCACAAGGAGGCACCGGTGCCGGGAACTGGTAGGCAGACTTGGTGCAGCTGACGAAAACAGGGCAGGTGCAGAGGACTGGAGACAGTCGTTGATCAGGCAGGAACAGGCAGGTAAGTCCAGAAGGGACCAACAGGAAACAAGGCAAATCCGGGTCACAGGCCGTGGGTCAGGAGTTGGAGAGATCAGAGGAAGTCCGTGAGAGCAAGCCAAGGTCAAGGGGCAGGAGACAACAGCAAATCCGATAAGCAGGCAGGGGTCAAGTGTAGGAGACGGCAGAGAATAGTCAAGGTCCAATCCGGGTCAAACAGGTCAGGGTATTCAGGTTTCAAGGTTCTCTCACAGGGTAAAGCTGACAACGAACCAGCAATTAGCAAAAGGGAAGGGGCTGGCTTAAATAGGCCGCACTGGCCACTGATTGGTCCACAGAAGTACAGGTTCAGAACCAGGCTCCAACGGACAGCACACAGAATAGAACTGAGCAGTGGCTCAGAGACAAAGAGCCGGACCTGAAAATGGAGAGGTCCCAGGTTCGATTCTACCCAGAACCAACTGGGGAATGTGACCGTGAAAGGTCTGTTCCCTGACAGAGCTGCTCATTTTTTTTTTAACCATGCTGAATAAAAGTTTTTTTTTTAATATAAAGTAATGGTATACCATACATAAAAAAACACGTGGTTGTAATAGTTTGACGTCAAACAATTTTTGGTATTAGAAAACGTGCACTGTTAAAATATTTATAGAAAATGTTCAAAATGCTTACTGTATGCTAAATATCTCTAACTTTTGGTTTATTTTCAGGAGGAAAATATAATGTGTTTTGTTACTAAAATTTTGATGCTTATCTACACACTGAAGACATTGCTGACACTCACTTCCTGAGGGGGGTGGAGCTGTGATGTGAGGGTGAGAGAGCAAGAAGGTGTTGGCTCCTCTCCTCCCCATGCCTTTCCATGCAGTTTATGCCGGGATGAGTTGAGCTGAGTCCCCCTGATTGTCCATGTGTGAAGCATGGTCTGTGCTGAGTTCCCCGGACAGAGGAAGCTTGTCGGCGGCATTGTAAGCTGAGCCTCTTGCTTCCACCTGCCTTTTCCTGCCTCCCCTGGCTGCTTCTCCTGACTCTCCACGTGTAAAGCTTATGGGCTGAGGAGAGGTCGCAGCTCTGCACAGCCGAAGGATACCAGAGGCAGGGCCATCTTTTCCATTGGGCACACTGGGCAGTTGCCCGGGGGCCCCGCTTGCCTGGGGGGCCCCACCGGCTGCCCAGCAACCCCAGTAAAAAATTATGGAGAGTGACGGGTTAGAACTGCCCATGCCCAGTTCGCGGAAATCACAGAGAAGATCCGGTCCTCCACGAGTGCGGGGGGTTGCTGATGTAAGGGGGGAGTGAATGCAAAAATGTAAGGGGGCACTGATATAAAGGTTCCCCCTCCTATATTAGTGACCCCCCTTACCTTTGTGTATTTAATCTAAGGAAGGTGGTCTCTGGTCACCAGAGTACCCCCCACATCAGAGTCTGCAGGATTCCCCTTTACAATGCAAGGGGGAACTCAGTCTGCGGACCCTGATGTAAGTGGGAAAGAGAAAGCAGTGGACTCTGATATAAGGTTGTCTCTGGTCACCATAGCCCCCCTCCACATCGGAGTTCCCCCCTTAGATCATGATCTGCAGCGTTCCCCTTTACATAAGAGTTCCCTTTCACTGTAAGGGGGAATCCTGCAGACTCGTATGTAAGAGGAAACTCTGTGCTGGCTGGGTTATAGTAACCTGACCTTCATGTCAATGAAGACATTTTTTTTTTTTTTTACTTTTGTTTAACTTAAACACATTTCTAATAGCACTAGCTATATGTTTATAGTTTAAATACTGACATTTGCATTGTTGGGCACTGAAAACTGTAATTTTAGGTACTTTTTTTGCAGTGGCAGTAAATGTGGTTCTGCCAGTAAATTTTATGATTTTTGTCAGTAATTCTCGTGCGTAATTGTGTAGACAGGGCCCCAGTGCACTGTATTGCCCGGGGGCCTATAATGCTCTTAAGATGACACTCACCAGAGGATGCCGTTAACACAGTGGGTTGTGTGAGAAGTTGTACGGGGTTGTGAAATATCTGGAATTCCTGAGGAGTGAGAGAGGAGTGAGTGACGGAGCCTGGGAGTTATGAGCAGCGGGGAACACAATGTGATTTTTGAAGGCTGAATCCTGTGCTCTTGTGTTTTAATCAAGCAACAAGCCACAAGCTCTGCATCCTGGCCCTGAGGACCCCCCCCCTCCCTAACTGAAAGGTCATGTGAGTAAAACGGACTGTTACTGGAATGCTGAGCCTTCTTTTTTTCTTTTTTTTTCTCCCTCTTTTGGCTGGGGAGAGTGTTATGCAGACCAACGGTCAGGACTGAGCAAGCTGAAAGAGCTGGTAAATGCATTTATGTCTCTGTACCCCGGTTAATGGTGGAAGCTAGTCGCAGGCTTATATTTATTGAGACACAAGAACTGTTATTCCATTAATATCTGCATATTTACCATATAACAAACTGCACAAATATATGCCTATTAACTTGTGAAGCTGTATATCCAGTGTGTAGCAATTGCATAACCATCACCAGCTGGAAAGATCTGCCTACCATCTATGCAGTAAATGTATAAGTACCTATTAAAACTATAGGCGCAGAGGAAAGGAAAAAGGAGTTCCAACTTAAATTAAAGTTTTTCCTTTTAAGCCGAGAGCTTGTAAGTCCTCTGAAGTGGAAACTACAAATTGGACTGTATACTTATCTGTGCACTTTTCAGTTAATCGATTCAGTTCGGTTTGATCCGGTTAATTGGAAAACTATTCGCCCTTAATATGGTACATCCATAATATACAATCATTTGCATATTGGTCTGCATAATCCTGATACATACTATAAAGCAACTCTACAAACATCAGCATATTTGCTATGAAATTTGTATAGACATTAATCAGTAACTGCGCAGAAACCTGCATAACCATAGGCGAACAAACAGCAAAGCCATCGTTTATTTCTTCTTTCAATAATAAGGTTGGGACTGCATGGGTACAATATGCAATAGAAATTTGTATCAATCCGTATCAACCCATTTGACTGACTAATGTTGGTACATCCGGGACATCTGTATATAAGTACAAAACATTGCAGGGTCCACTCTTTTTTGGATAAAGAGACGGGCAGACCCACCCATAAAAAGTGAAATAGACAGGTCCTTTAAAACACACGCATATACATAAGTTGAAACTTGTATATGCATTTGAATGCAGGTTGAAACAGGGGGCTCTAGCGGAATGTCCACACGTCGTCGTGCAGCCAAGCAATCATCAGGTAGTGGGAAGGGCCAGGCAAACAGGCTCAGAGCTTACTTAACGGTACCAAAAATGGACCAAGGTGGTACAAAAAGGACAGGGAGGCAGGAGGGGACGAAGCAGGGCTCCCCAGATCCAAAAAATGGAGTAAAAGCGGCAGGACGAGATCCCCTAGTCCAGGGACGTGGAGGGAGTGGACTAGGGAGAGGTAATACAATACCGGGCCGAGGGCAATCCCCTTTGAATTTTAAGCAAAGCAGTAGGACACCTGGAGTAGATGTCAGAGGTCCGGGAGAGGTCACTAGGTTTAGTGACCAGGGGGTAGCTACCCCAGAAAAAGAGCAAGCAAGGGAAAGTCTGAGCCCTACAAATCCCCAGGAGGAAGGCCGCAATAACAAGGATACCACCACAGAAATAACAAACAGGCAAACAGATTTGAAACTGGACTGGGACTTAAGAGAACATATAAAGGCCCTTCCAACAAAAAATTATATAATGTTACTCATAAGTGCTGTAGAGGCATCTTGCAAACAAGCGGTGGAGGAGATCAGAGAAGAAGTGGGAGCTCTGGGGCACAGAGTGGAAGAGTGGGAAATGGACCAAGAGGACACCAGACAGGCGGTGGTTGATCTTCAAGAAAGGACAAAAAAACATGAAGAAGTGTTGAATTCAATGCTGGATCAAATGGATAATTACGAGAACCGCGAGCGCAGGCAAAATATACGCATCAGGGGCCTACCAGAAATAGAGCAACGGAGCGAACTTCAACTATTAGTCACTAGGTTATTCCGGTTAATCATGGGAACATCTGCACCCGAAATGATTGAAATAGATAGAGTACACCGTGCGCTCTTCCCAGCACCTCAAGGTACAGAAAGACCAAGGGACGTGATTTGCAAAATGCACAGATACCCGGTAAAGGAAGCAATTATGAGAGCAGCACGAGAGGGAGCAGGAATTGAATTTGAGGGAGGTCAAATTGCACTATTTCCAGACTTATCACGTAGAACACTTATGCAGTAAAGAACTATTAAAGGAACACTAAAGGTTCGGTTTTTTTAGATCAATTGATTGCTGTAAGCTAGAGCATTTAAATATCACTTACCTCGTTTTTCCTTTTGACCTCCAAAATACAGTAATCCAGGTTTGAAAATAGCATTTCCTGTCTCTCCTCTTCTTGCTTTCCACCAGCACCTGAGCTGTTTTGCATGGTGGAAAGCAGAATGTGCTCACCCCCTCCCTATGACTACAGCCCTGCGTGAAGATGCTCGTATCCCTCACAGGCATGGAGGCTAAGCCTAATGGGAACTGTAGTTCCCATTAGGCCGTGATGTAGCAAGAATGAATGCGCACCGCAAACCAGGAAGTCAGTGAGAATAACGATTCAGGATTGACGGAGGTGAATAAAACGGCTCAATTTCAACAGGTATCAAACTAGTTATAATGCAAAACATTACTTTTTACTTTATCAGCTACTGTCAGACTTTAATTTAAGAGGAAAATATTTTTGTCTTTACAACCCCTTTAAGCCTCTGTTGGAAGCGTTAAGAGCGGTGGATGTGAGGTATCGTTGGGGGTACCCTTTTAAGATCACAGCAACAAGAAATGGGAGGACAGCATCACTCCAAAATAAAGACGACCTGCAACACTTTATAGATGTATTGGAACTACCACAGGTGGACTTTCCAGATTGGGGATTAAAGAACCAGGGGACAGTCATGCAAAGACCAGGAAGGTGGCAGCAAGTGCTGGTTGGGGACAAATAGGGAAAAGCAAAGGGAAATATTGGAGATATATTTAGAGGGGGGAGGGGGCGGTTTAGTTTTGTGGTTCTAATATAGGTATTAATCTGAGAGGGAGGGGGGGGGTGACGGGGGAGGGGGGATCGGTGGTATGTTTTTTTTTTTAGGTTGTTTTATTTCTTCCCCCTGTGTTTCTCCCCGTTATCCCTTCCCCTCGCTCCTCCCCTCCACGTTCCTCCCCCCCCCCTTTTTTTTCCCTCTCCTTTTCGGGGGAAATTGGTTGAATATCTCTGATGTAAATATTTAAAATTTAAGTAAAATGCAAAGGTAAATGTAGAAGGTCAATATGGTTAAAGGATATAATGTATGGGATTAATAGAAAGGGAAGCTTGGGGAGCTGGAGGGGCCCACTACAGGTTGGTGGGAGAATTTTCCCCCCGTTAGGTAGGTCCCGAGGTAAGGGACTTGGTTCTCCGTTAGGGAGTGGAGGGGGTGGGGAGTCCGGACGGGGTTGTAAGGTCTCGAATGGACGGGACACCCTCTTAGGGGGGAACCCATATGTAGATATGGTGGTTTATATGTTATTTGTGGGGTTGTTAAGTGTATGGTTGTGTTTTTTTTTTTTTTTTGCTGTTGTCTCCTCTCTCTCTCGCCCGCCCGCCCGCGGTCCTGTTTCAGGGCCTGTCCACTCTTACTTTCCCTTGGCCTCCCGTCCCCTCCCCTCTATTTGGGGGATTGGGGATGGTGGGAGGAGGGAATATAGTTTAGTGGGTAGGGACTAAAAACATGGCAGATAAAATGAAAATTATATCATATAACACAAGGGGTCTCTGTTCAGGCAGTCTCTGGCATGAACTGCGTCACCTGGGGGCGGAAATTGTTCTTCTACAGGAGACGCACTTCGTGGCAGGGTCGATCCCCCGTATGCCCCTTTTTATATACAATCAGTGGTTTCATGCTCCCTCGCCTATTTCTGGGGCAAGAGGGGTTACAATGGCAATACATAAACAATGCCCATTGATACCTACAGAAGTACAAAAGGACCCGGAAGGTCGATATCTTTTTGTCAAAGGAAAGATCCAGGGCCAGTGTTATACTAAAGCAAAGATCTATGCTGCAAATAGTCAAACGGTTACGTTTTTAACCAAAACCCTAGATAGGCTGGAGAAATTTAGAGAAGGTTTGTTGATCTTGGGGGGAGATTTTAATATCACTATGGACCCGAGTTTAGATACTTCATCTGGGAAAACTTTTTTGTCACAGAAAGCGTTAAGATGTGTTAAAAAGCGTCTACGTTCCCTACATTTGGTCGATAGCTGGAGGGTATTACACGAGCGGGATAGAGATTATAGCTATTTATCCAAAACACATAATATGTATTCAAGGATCGATATGTTAATGATCGACCAATATTATTTGAGTCTGATGGACTATGCGACTATTGAGTCGATCGCCATATCGGATCACGCACCGATAAGTTTAGGGATGAGATCAGCTTTGGTCGGGAGTAGGGAAAGAACCTGGAGACTGAATGAAGCAAAATGTAGAATCCTTAACTGGCAAGTTGACCTCATATTTTGAGATGAACACGTCAGAAGAGGTGTCGGACCAGGTGGTCTGGGAGGCCCATAAGGCGGTAATGAGAGGGGAGTTAATCTCGATGGGATCACGTATTAAAAGAGATAGACAGAGGGAATTGACAGCACTTTTAGAGGAGATACATAAAATAGAAATTAAACATAAGGCTTGTTTAAAGCCAGGAAATGCGCAAAATTTAGAGAAGCTTCGGGCAGATCTTAAACAGCTTTTGGATTGAAAAACTCAAAATAAAAATAGATACTTTGCCCATCGTTTTTATGAGCAGGGAAATAAGAGTGGTAGGTTAATGGCCAGATAATTAAAGAAACAGCAGGAGGCGCGTCATGTACATACAATAAAGGCAGGGAGTAAACAGATAGTTGACTCCCAGGCAATAGCAGCTGAATTCCATCAGTTCTATACTTCTTTATACAACCTAGACCCACTCTCGGGGGAGGCTGATGGGGGGGGGACAGGAGGATAGGATTCGGGAATATTTGAAGGCCTCGGGACTACAAGCGATACCAACAGCAGCCTTGGAGGAAATGGAAAAACCAATCTCCACAGGAGTTAGAGAGAGTGATATTGGAGGCAGCGCAGGGGAAAAGTCCAGGACCAGATGGTTTTACTAATATGTATTATAAAAAGTTTTCCTCCTGACCCCCCTTTGTAGGTATCTTAATATTAAGAGATTTACAGAGATGGAGAAGTCACACATTGACATGGTTTGGGAGAGTAAGTGCCCTTAAAATGAGTATAATCCCAAGGCTTATCTATGTCCTGTATGCCATCCCTATAGCTCTCCCACAAATGTTTTTTAAACAAATAAAGAAAGCTTTTAGGACTTTTGTTTGGGGGGATAAACATCCCAGGCTGGCATATGATATTTTGAAAAGATCAAAGAGGGAAGGAGGGGTAGGACTCCCAGACATGGTACTTTACTATAGAGCCATGGCCCTGGTTCGTATTATGAACTGGAGACATGACTCAAAGGGTAAAATATGGGTTTCCCTGGAGAAAACACTGGCAGGAAGGGATTTGGCGGGAGCACCCTGGATCCCGACCGTATATAGGGGGTTATCGGAATATGTGTCACCATTAACTACAACAACGTTATCTATCTGGGATAGAATGAATAAGTCAGGAAAGTTTGCTCCTCCAATATCGCCTATTACTCCTTTGGAGGGGTTTCCATGGTTCCCCCCTGGGGAAGAAAAGGGTAGTTTAGAGGGGTGGGGAGGAAATTGTTCAGAGGTGGCCACATTTGGGGAATTGCTTTCCTTAAGGGAGCTGGTGCAAAAGCAGGGAGAGGTATCAATGATGGAATGGAAATATCGGCAGCTGACAGACCTGTTTAATAAATGGAAACACCAAATTAGATCAGTAAATTCCATGACCACTTTTGAGGAGTGGTGTGTTAACCGTTTGGAACCAGGCCATATGTTATCCCGGATGCACAGATTGGTTCAGAGTGCACAAGATAAGATAATCCCATATTACATGCGTGAATGGGAAAGGGAGTTGGGCCTCAAATTTACAGCGAATCAATCGAACAGGTTGATGGAAATAACACACCAGTCCTCAATAAGTTCATATATACAGGAGATGTTGTATAAGTTTCTGACTAGATGGTATCATACACCGACCCGTCTGGCTCAGATCTATCCATCAATGAATGCCAACTGCTGGAGGGGGTGCAATCAAAGAGGGTAATTTCTTCATATATGGTGGCAGTGTCCCAAGATCAGGAGATTTTGGGAGGAGATATCCCCGTGGATAAAAAAATTGACATTAAGACCGATTGAGCAATCCCCATTGCATTTCCTGTTTCATGGAATGCCATCATCTATGAAGTTCTATAAAAGAAGTGCCACACCACACCTGTTAAATGCAGCGAAGGCATTGATACCTAGATACTGGAAACAATCTAAAGTCCCCAATATAATGGAATGGAAAATTGAGGTAGAGAGGATAATGGAGGCAGAGAGATGGGTTCACACGGTCAAGGACCAACAGGACAAATTCAAGGATGTATGGGCCGGGTGGATATATTATTCTCCTGAAATAGGGAAGGATTAGTTTGGGGTGGAGAGGCTCGGGGGCGGGTTGAGGGGGAAGGGTGAGACAGCGGATACATTTTTTTTTTTTTTTTGGTGTTGTTGTTTTAGTTTTTGTTTTTGTCTCCCTACCTTGGGGGCGCCAGAGGGGGAGGAGATAGGGAGAGGGGAGACGTGGGCCTTCCCCCTCCTTTCTTTTTTTTTTACCCTCTTTTTTTCTCACAGCACTAATTTGGATCACTAAAGAGGAAGAAATAATTAATTAAGTCAAATAGGAGGATAAGTACAGAGGGCTCCCCTTAAGGGATTTTATTTGGGAGTCAAAAGAATGGGAATTGGGTTTTTTAAGAAAGGTTACAGTCACAAAAATAAGGTCACTAAATTACAAAGAAAATATACACTAAAACATTTTTTTTTCTCTCTTTTCTCTTTTTGTCTTTTTGAGGTAGTTATGGAACTTCTCCCCTCCGCATGGTAGGGGGGAGATAAGGTGATGGCACTAAAGTCACGAAATTTAGGACTATTAAGTTCAGCACAAAGTCTTTTTTTTTTTTAGGGTGGTATTGAGTTCCTCCCTTCTGTGCCGTAGGGAGGTCATAATGGGACGGGATTTAGGGGATCACGGGGGAGGAAGGGGAGGGGAAAGGGTTTTTTTTTTTCTTTCTTTCCTTCCCCCCTCCTTCTTTCTCTCCCTAGTGTCCCCCCTGCCTCTTGTAGGTGGGGGGTGGGACGGGGGGGATTGGAGGAGGGGGAGGCGGATGATGCTCATGGGGGGGGGGGGAATGTAATGTATGTAGACATTTTTATTTAAATATGTATGGAGATGTCTTTTTATATTCTTTCTTGTTATTGTTATTTGTTTTTGTGTACATGGTGCAATTTGGAAAAAATAAAGAAAAGAAGCAATTATAAAAAAAAAAATTTGATGCTTATTTCTCAGATTAAGCCTTATGCCCTGGGTTGAATTGTTCAAGGTCTTCAGAACAGAAGAAAACCACAGCCTTCAAAGAAAATCCCCTTTTTGAGGAGTATTTTTATTTTTTATTTTTTTCTGATGTGTTTCCATTTTCATATGTAAACATGGGTTTCACTCCCCCCCCCACCAGCTAAATCTGTACTGCCCTTAGCACTAAATTTTTGATGTACCTGACATAAATGAGCTTTGAAATTTAACACGTTTTAATGACCTAGACCACAGGTTTCAAACACAAAGCCCACGGCCCAAATCCGGCCCTCCAGGCCACTTCATGTGGCCCTCGCACCTCTCCTGCAGCTCCAGCCCTCCTCTGGTCCTCCTCCAGACCCTTACTTTCTGCTTTTAAGCAATGCATCCAGCTTCTTCCCAGCAGCATCATAAGGAAGGGGAGGGGTGCACTGTGGGAGAGTGGGGGACACAAGTTTTAATGACCTAGACCACAGGTTTCAAACACAAAGCCCACGGGCCAAATCCGGCCCTCCAGGCCATTTCATGTGGCCCTCGCACCTCTCCTGCAGCTCCAGCCCTCCTCTGGTCCTCCTCCAGACCCTTACTTTCTGCTTTTAAGCAATGCATCCAGCTTCTTCCCAGCAGCAGCATAAGGAAGGGGGGGGGAGGGTGCACTGTGATGTAAGGGAGAGTGGGGGACTCAACTTCTGATGGTGGGTTGGCTCTTGACGTCTAATGTAAGGGAAAGGGATGCGCTGGATATCTAATCTTATAGATACAACCGGCCCTTTTACCCTTTTTAGGGTGATGCTGATACAGCCCACGATAAAATTGAGTTGGACACCCCTGTCCTAGATAATTAAGCGTTCACTGTCTTGGGCTACGTTTCCACTATAATGACCCCCAAAGTCACATGTTTCAGAGACTCTGGAGTATGACTTTGGTCCAAATTTATCCACTTAAGCCCCGGACCAATATGCTGGCTAAAGACCCAAGGGGTTTTTACAGTTCGGGACTGCGTCGCTTTAACAGACAATTGCGTGGCTCCCAAACAAAATTTGGACCAGTTCCTGAAACCTTTGGTCACCAAGGGACGTTCACACCTTAAAGATGGGACACAACTAATAGTGGAGCTTCAGAATATCAGCCATGCAGAAAATCTTTTAATGGCAACCATAGACGTTGACTCCCTCTACACCAGCATCAGACAGTCGGACGGACTAAGGGGAGTGGAACTGGCACTACACCAACATACCACAATGAAACAAGAACAAATCCTTTTTATTCTGGAAGGCCTTGAGATGGCTATGATGAACAACCATTTTTGGTATAAAGGCGACTTCTATGTCCAAAAGAAAGGGGTCGCGATGGGGGCCCGCTACGCACCAAGCGTAGCGAACCTCTTCATGGATATGTGGGAAGCCGATTATGTTTACAGTTTGGATATACCTCAACTTAGGCTCTATAGACGCTATATAGATGATTTGATCATCTTATGGGAGGGAACATCTGAGTCTTTGGAAAACTTCATATTGCAATTAAATGAAAATAGATTTGGAATTACTTTTACAGGCAAATGGGATGCACAGACCATTGACTATCTTGACCTGCAAATCTTCAAGCATAATGGCACGCTAGCCACTAAGACCTATTTCAAAAAAACAGATAGGAATGGCTATATACCAGTATCCAGTTGCCATCATCCCAAGTGGACAGGGAACATCCCAAAAGGTCAACTACTTCGTATTAGAAGAAATTGCCACCAAATAGAAGATTACGATCAACAGGCTGAATTACTGATCACAAGGTTCCTGGAAAAGGGTTACAAATTAGAAGTGCTAACAAAGTTGAAGATGACAATTCGCAATATGAATAGGGGAACAATGTTTCAGGCAAAACCACCAAAAACATTGGTAGCCATGGATACGGCCTTTATTACAGGGTATAGTCAACAATACCAGGATTTGGAAAAAATCTTTAAAAAGTATTGGCCAATCCTACGAGAGGACAGGACTTTGGCTACATTGCTGCCCCAACGTCCAAGATTCATATATCGTAAGGCACCTACCCTCAGAACACACCTTGTCCACAACGTCTTGGACCCCCCTAAACAGGTGAACATCTGTCCAGAGCTCAAAGGCTTCTATCGGTGCCAAAGGTGTTTACCCTGCAAAACCAACAGACTGCAACCAAGGAGAAAAACTACTTTCAAATCTTATGTGAAGAACAAAGACTTCGAGATTAAGGAGCTGATAACCTGCAATAGCACTCACGTGACTTATGTCATTGAATGCCCTTCCGGCTTCAATATGTCGGCAGAACCACCAGACCCTTAAAAGTCAGAATAAGGGAACATATTAGAAATATAAAAAATGGGTTCACTAATCATAGCCTCTCAAGACATTTTAATGAAAAGCACAACAATGATCCTTCATGTCTCATTTTTTACGGGATTGATATTATAAAGGACCATTGGCGAGGGGGTAACAAAAAAATCCAGGTTTTCCAGAATGAGACTCGCTGGATACACAGGTTGGGGGCGCTAGCACCTGGGGGCCTCAACCTGGATATCGATCTAAACTGTTTCATTTCAAATTTCTAGGGGAATCTAATAATTAGTATACTGTTCCAAACAAGCAAGGTATAACAGACCGTACAAGTTTCATCTTTAACATCCATACTAGCATCTGTATACTAGCAGATTAAGATTTTACCTTCGCATTGAGAATTTTTCAAAAGCCTCTCCAAATCTCCTTTACTCCAATAACTGTGATATAGACACCTCCTAGTTCATTACCATTTCTCCATTGCGACATTTTTTCATAAGGAATATATTCCACCCCTTTCAAATGCTAAAAAATACTTAGCACCAACAAAATGAATCTAATTTTTGCAATGATTAGACATGGTATATCTCCAGGACCAATGTATGATGATTATCAATATCAATACTGCTGGTATAAACCTTGTGGTATAACATGAACATTTGTAAACAGGTTCTCCCCCATTCATACCTCCATTGGAAATTATAAGTTCCCTCCTCAGGTATTACATCTCCAGTAACGGTATGGGAGGGAATAAGTACCAGGTCAAACATGCAACCGGAATCTACGGGACACATAGATGACAGAATCCCCTTCCAATTCTACACTTAAAAATAGTGAGATACCCATCCCCAGATAGTACAGCAGAACACTATAGCACTTATTGTTGCTATTTGTAATTGGAATATGATCCTAAATATGTTTAATGATACCGGAGACATATAAGTACCATCATTTAAATCATAGGTCTCCTCACCGTGGGTGAAGATATTCCTCCCCAGTTAGTACAGCATGAAAGCAAAAAATATATTTTTTCTAAATAGTTCCATCATGAGACCCAGATCATATCTCTTATGGCCCAATATGAATAATCACTGGTATTCCAATAATTATGAGCTATACGTCCTATGATCCATCTGACTATGAAGCATACAGATTTTAGTGCTTGGATTTGTGTGTTTACTACACATAGAGGATTTGTGAGCTGTAAGACATAAAACATAGTAGCAATTATCTGCTGAGGTATAAAAGAGATAAAACTTCAACCAATTAATAACTAGTTATAATGTCCTCCCTTTCCCTATGCTATTCCCTATTTTACGTTACATAGTGACTATTTATGGTGTTAGGACCAATGTATTACTTACGTTGGTAAGTTAGCCGTTCACCTGTTTATATACTAAGAAAAATTCTCTCTTCCTTTTCCTCACTATGTTAAGAAAACTGCAACAATTATGGGTCTGATATTAGATGATACAAATATAGCCATTTTCATGCCAATATAATTACCTCTATTTCAAGGCGTCTCTACTTACACAAATAATCTATTTATTACATAATGTTTTTACATTTTATTCACTTGTATTATTATTGTTTACTTTGGACTCGTATTGCCAATTAATAGATTCTATTTAAAGATTTCTAGTATCTATCAGCGGCAGCATATGGTTTCCCGTCCCTCGCATTGGACATCTCCATGGGTTAAATTGGGATTCCCCACATGATTGGGATAATCCAGCCAAATCTTTTTCCTCCGCACGGGCCCGGGGGCGGGACACATATGGAGCAGCGTATATAACAACATGAGCGTGTGTAGTAAGTTATCGCCTTTGAGAAAGTCACATGACGAAACGCGTCAGGTGACCTACACACAGCTCATTCATTGAGACACACGCTAACCGTCAGCACGCCTACCTGTCTCAGCTGTTTTCCCTGCTTCAGAACAGACAGCGCCGAAGGAGGATTTTAAACGGCGCTAGCAGCAGCAGCCACACCATTCAGTGTGAGACCCATAGGCCAGTGCAGCGTGTCTCTCTATCTTGTGTTTTATTTATTTTTTATTTTATTTTTCTTGTGCACGTATATTTTATATTGGCTCATTGGAGCCCCCCTCTGCGCAGGGCTTCCAGTGGAGGCATACTACTGCCCTTGTCAATTTTAAATAAATACAGTTTTTGGGTATTACCCAATTAAACTCTAAAAACATATCACACTATGTGGTTCCCTTTGTTTTTTCCTTTTTAACCACTGAGTGACTTTGGAGGACAACTTGGAAAGGATCATATTCAACTTGCAGCCCCTGGACAAGGAGACAGCTGAGGATCTAGGACAACAGGTCGTGACACCACAGGCATCGAGGTACCACTACCATCCGCTTTTTGCCCCCTGGGGGGTGACGACATTCGGTGAGTGGGGACCTATGTGGGGGAGCACAGATGTCACCGCCCTAACCATATATTAGCGACACCCTAAAGTCACCAGTTTGAAACTGTTAACTCGCATGCAGGAATAACATCTCAAAGGAAGAAATCAGCTGTGATAGACTTTGTTGAGTTCCTATGCAATTAGTTTAAACACCGCTCTTGATTGACCGGACTCTAGAGAGGTTGTTAATTACTACACCTGTTATTAGCACTGAATATATAGGACTTGTGTCTCTCTTTATTCTTTTTTACGTTTTGTGATTTTTGACACATTTTTTGCTTAATCTTCTAGTCCCAGGAGGGACAGTAGGACTCACACTTTTACAAATATTTCTTTTTGTTATTGATATTCACTTATATATATATATACTGTTTATGGTATAGCTACACCTAATTAAGAAGCACCGTTTAGGATATTAATAGATAGTAGGGATTCACACCAGGGTGTGCCCTACCCCTTGGACACCCCTAAGCACCTAGGGACCACCCACTGCGCATGATTCATTCAATTTGCGGTGCATACAGATGCACATACCTTGAAGGCATTTTACTTCATATTATATAAACTAACATAGTGTATTTACCACTGGTGATCCTTAGGATACCCACACAGGGTCGAGTCTTTAACAGACACTTATTCATGTTTTGTATTTTTATTTTTGTTTACACCATTTTGGCACATATTAATCACTTGGAACAACACTCGCAACGAACGCCCACAGTACTGGGGTACCAGACTATTGTAAGGACTCGGATAGGGTCTCTCCCCCCTTTTTTTCCACCCGCCACTTATGTGGTAGCCATATACTTTTGGCACCAGTAAACAGGGTAATTAAAAATCCATTTGCGTTCACTACTAGGGGAGGTTCACTATATTGGATCGACCCCTGAACCGGATTACCCAACATTTGTTACTTCCCATAGTATTTGGAATCAACTCAGTGGAATTTCAATTGCAGCGCCATTATCCTATTACCAGCACTATTTAACATTAATCGCATATTGTGATTACCTAAGGAGGCAGCAGCAAATATAACAAATCCTAAGCGCGGATTGATACCCCTTTTTTCCCAAACAAAATTGGCATCCTTTTTTCCCCACAAATAGAGCTTTCTTTTGGTGGTATTTGATCACCTCTGCGGTTTTTATTTTTTGCGCTATAAACAAAAATAGAGCGACAATTTTGAAAAAAATGCAATATTTTTTACTTTTTGCTGTAATAAATATCCCCCAAAAACATATATAAATTTTTTTTTCCTCAGTTTAGGCCGATACGTATTCTTCTACCTATTTTTGGTAAAAAAAATCGCAATAATCGTTTATCGGTTGGTTTGCGCAAAATTTATAGCGTTTACAAAATAGGGGATAGTTTTTTTGCATTTTTACTTTTTTTACTAGTAATGGCGGCGATCAGCGATTTTTTTCGTGACTGCGACATTATGGAGGACACTTCAGACAATTTTGACACATTTTTGGGACCATTGTCATTTTCACAGCAAAAAATGCATTTAAATTGCATTGTTTATTGTGAAAATGACAGTTGCAGTTTGGGAGTTAAACACAGGGGGCGCTGTAACATTTAGGGATCACTGTGTATGTGTTTACTAGTGTAGGGGGGTGTGGCTGTAGGACTGACATCATCGATCGAGTCTCCCCTATAAAAGGGATCACTCGATCGATGCGCCGCCACAGTGAAGCACGGGGAAGCCGTGTTTACACACGGCTCTCCCTGTTCTTCAGCTCCGGGGAGCAATCGCGACGGAGCGGCTATAAACAAATAGCCGCGCCGTCGTCCCGGATCGCTCCCCGAGCGGACCCGACCTCCGCATGTACCGGGGGGGGGCCCGATCTGACCCATCACCCACGTCTAGGCAGGCACGTACAGGTACGTTGATGTGCCTGTCCATGCCATTCTGCCGACGTAAATGTACATGAGGAGGTCGGGAAGTGGTTAAAGTCCCCGTCAAGGTAGTGCAGGAATCTTTTAAAAGTCGTTGCAACTTTAAGTCGCAATAGTGGGAACTGAGCCTTATACAGTTGTTGTATATATTTTTTTTATGATAAAAAGTTTGATTAAGATTGAATTGAATAACTGTTGCTCTAGTAAAAAAAAAAAAAAGTAATGAATGTATTACTACATGTATGTCAATGTCACTACATTGAGTGTTAAGATTACTTGGGTATTATTAAGAGTTTAAATTAGGCCTATGTCTCAGATCTTCAGCTTTTCTACAGATCTGTCTCCTCCATTAAAAAAATCAAAAAAAGTGTTTTAGACTAATTTAACCTCCTGTTAATTGAATTAGCTACATGCCCAGCCAGTACTGCCTTTTTAATCTGAAACAGATTGCCTTAGGCTTTGCATAATAATGTCCCAAGCAAGTCTGCCTTCGTGTCTCCAAGTGTATTTGAAGCCAGTTTCCTGTGCAGGGTCACAATACATGGCTACTCATTTTCTAGCTGTATTATATGTCTTTGCATATGTGTCTCCAATGTCTGTGTGTGTCCAGGCACACACCTGTCAGCTTGAATGTTTAACTCCCTACTGTTTAGTGATCCCAGCATCCCAGCACTGCAAGGGATTCTCATGTGTTTATTGGCCCTTAGTTCTAGGTATCCTTCCTGCCTTAGAATCCTTGTATACATCAACTGTATCTTGTGTATCTGACCTCCTATGAACCCTGAAGCTCAGTGCTGTACTATACTCCTGTTATTCCTGTATTCTGTGCGCTCTTGTCTATGTTCCTGTAGGATCATTGATCCAAGCCATACGTAATAGCCCCCATTTACTTCAGCAGTAAAAAGCTCAAAAGGCTTTATGGGCATTTTTTTGTTAATAATCAAGTTTTGGGACTAACAATCTCTGACACCATCCCTCCACCATCCCTCCTCATGCCATCAGTCACGAACACCATTGATGAAAAAGAGTGCTTTCAAAAGCTTGTGTCTAAAGAACTTTGATACCTACCATGTCAGTTGTCTTAAAAAAGGTATTTTATCATGTGGATTGCAAAAATCCTGAAGAAAAGAAGATTAAAATCTGCACACCTATCGAAAATCTTTTTATCATGTGGATTGAGAAAATCCTGAAGAAAAGAAGATTACATTTTGCACACCTACCGGAGGTCTCTTGTTATATGGACTACGATAGTCCTGAAGAAAAAAATGTTTGTACATTATATGCGCTCTTAAGGTGTTTCAGTGGCGTCTTATGGAGGAATAGCCTGTCACAGTTACAGCAGAGGAATCAACTAAAGACTTGGGGCCAGATTCACGTAGAAGTGCGGCGGCGTAACGTATTGTAGATACGTTACACCGCCGCAAGTTTTCATCGCAAGTGCCTGATTCACAAAGCACTTGCAATGAAAACCTACGCTGGCAGTCTCTGGCGTAAGCCCACGTAATTCAAAGGGGCGTGTGCCATTTAAATTAGGCGTGTTCCCGCGCCGGACCTACTGCGCATGCTCTGTTCTGAAATTCCCGCCGTGCTTTGCGCGAACTGATGTCATTTTTTCGAACGGCGACGTAGCTGTGAAAAGGCCTATCTCTGGGTTTTTCCCAGGGAACTCTGGAAGTGATATATATATGTTAAATGACCATCTGTTCATCAATGGATACCACCAAAGATTGTACTCAAGTTGCCACCCCCCTTTGAAAATGTATACATTGGTTAGATGATCTCTGCCTCAGTAGAACAGAAATTTTGAATGTATGTCAGTATATATACACACTGTTCTCCAAGCTTTTAGAGTTTTCTAAAGGCTTGCTTGTATATTAAATACATCTTTTTGAAATGAATTTGGATTCAGCAGTCAACTTTACTGAAAAACTTTAAGTTAAGTGTTAAACCGGTGTTAGTGTTAAACCGGCCCTGTCGTTCATTCCTGATGGTAGCGATGATTTCTTTCCCCCCTTCAGTCATGACCAAGTTGAATCCCTAATATGGTTGTTAGTGGATGAGCCGGCTTCTTTCAATGAATATTATTCCTCTTGTCTACGGCAAAAGTTATCTGAATGTATTAGTTTTGTGCAGTCTCTGATTAGACAAGGTGTGTGTGAACCAGCTTTTGTTCAACCTGTGCTGCAGGCATGATCAGATCTCCTGATTTCAGCCAAACCACTACATTCCAGCCCTGCCATTAATCACCTGCCTTTCCAAGAATCTATCCGTCCATCACCAATAGCAACCCCAGCTACAGCCCAGATAATTTCGCTCCCTACCAAATATTATTACCCAGTCTCTACCAGTTGTACCTACCCCGCTTTCAATCTGTAACGACACGCCTATCTGGGTCCTAAATGTGTGGATCACAACTGCGGAGGCTTCTCGGGTTTGAACCCAGGTTTCACTCTCAATCAGTGCAGAGAGTTAGGGTTCAGATCATCACAGCCTCAGAGAAGTAATTGGCACTTATTCCTTCATAAGCGTCACAAGGCTAGGGAGAGAACAAAGGATATATGAGGTGAAGGAATGATGGGGAATTACCGTGCTGTGTAACAAATAGTGCAGCGCAAGTAAAATAAGATAACAATACAAATAAAATAACTATAAATGTCAAAAGAAGTCCATAAAGTGCACTGGTGAAATAAATCCAAAACGTGCTCCAATATAAAAGTGACTGAGTACAGTAAATCCAAGATCAGTGACCCACAGGTAAAGATCCTCCACCAATATCTAAAGATGGCCTCTCACCTCAGCCATTCGACCATGGCTAGGTCACATAGCATATTAAAACCTCCAAGATATGAACAAGACACCTCCAGATCTCAATATGAACAGGCAGCAGGCAGCTCAGCAATTTCCCGGATCCACAGAGAGGTATATGCAAATAAGAGAAGGGACAGACTAGTGCTCTCTGTATAGCAAACTAAGTTTAATAAAAGCAACAATAAACAGACTCACAATAGGAGACACTCATGGCCAAGTGTGAAGCATACAGGCACATCACGGAGCTCCAGGCTTCCGAATCAGCAAACAGTTCACAGATCAGCGTGTGAGGCGGAGAACGCGGGTGACGTCATGTGACTCCTCCCCCTCGTACGTTACGTCCCAGTGGGCGGGACTTCATCAGCGTGGGGCGGAGAGATCAGCGTGCACGTCCCGCAGTGTCTTATATAGTGTGCCGTTGCCATAGCAACATAGCACAATAACAAACCTGCCAACCTGCGCCATCTAGTGTCTCTTAAATAGAAGACAACTGGCCAAACTTATCTGATTGCCAAGCAGACAGGAAAATAAAAGGTCAACATAAGTAGAAGACCGGCAGGTATGAAAACAATAAAACATCTATGTAAAATCACTTTTAAAATTCATTAAAAAAGATCATTAATACATGACGTCAACCACGATCGCCTCCTCATTAGAAATATTAAAATAATAACTATTGGGAATTACACCAATATACATTCAATCACTACCTTGCATAGCAAAATAATTTCACTATCATGCAACATAGTAGATATTAATATTGCAAAATTACATCAGTACTAGTATATTACATACAAAATTAATAATATACAGTATGCAATAAAATAAAATATAAAATTCCCCAATACACAGAATGAATCAATTAACGGTTGGAATACGAAAAATTATTATTAACGATTGGAAATAAAACAATTGAGGTCGAACTCAACATTGAGGCCAGCCGGAGAGGAAACTTTAGTTTCGTATATCCAAAAAGACTCTCGGCGGCTTAGCTGCCGAATGTAATGCCCACCTCTCCAATGCTTAGAGAACTTTTTCGATGCCCCAAAATTTGAGACCTTTAGGGTCCCTATGGTGGCATTCCCTGAAATGCTTAGACACACTATGGTTTCTAATACCACGACGAATGTTGCTAATATGTTCTCCCACTCTCACGTGTTAGGCCCCATACACATGAGAGGATTTATCCGCGAATACGGTCCAGTGGACCGTATCCGCGGATAAATCCTCTCGAGGATTTGCGCGGATTTCCATGCGATGTAGTGTACTCACCATCGAATCGAAATCCGCGCCGAAATCCTCTGGCGATGACGTGTCGCGCCGTCGCCGCGATTATGAAGCGGCGACGTGCGCGACGCTGTCATATAAGGAATTCCACGCATGCGTCGAATCATTACGACGCATGCGGGGGATCCCTTCGGACGGATGGATCCGGTGAGTCTGTACAGACCAGCGGATCCATCCGTTGGGATGGATTCCAGCGGATAGATTTGATAGCATGTCATCAAATATTTATCTGCTGGAAATCCATCCCAGGGGATAAATATCCGCGGAAACAGATCCGCTGGAGTGTACATACTATAGGATCTATCCGCTGAAACCCATTCGCTGGGATTTTTCAGCGGATGGATTCTATTGTGTGTATGGGGCCTAACTCTCGTGAGGTGCGTCCAACATATTGCAATCCGCATTGACATTCGAGCATGTAGACCACACCCATAGTAGAGCAAGTGATTTGCTCCTTGATTGGATATTCGGTCCCAGTAACATTAGAAACAAAGGACTTGCGTTTTTTGATGTTAGATTTAGCATGTTTGCAAGTCGCACATCTGCCGCAAGCATAGAAACCTGACAAAAAGTTAAAAAGTTTAGGTCGAGGGATAACTGGTGGATCAATCACTCCTGGAGCCAAACGGTCCCTAAGAGAGGGGGCCTTCCTGTACACAAATTGAGGACGCTCAGGAAGGACTGGGCCAAGAACCACATCTCCTTTCAGGACAGGCCAGTGTTTGGCCACAATTTTTTCAAACTTTTTGTGTTGTATGTTATAATCTAACAGCATTTTATAATTGGCTACTTCTGAATCCACATTAGGAGGTTTATCCATTATGATCAAACTCCTATCAGTATTCCTGACCTTTTCGATCTCCTGCTTAATTGCAGGCATAGAGTAGCCTTTGGATACAAACCTGGTGGCCAATTCTTGAGACTGCACTGCGTAGTCAGATTCTAATGCACAATTCCTATGCAGCCTAACAAACTGGCCACGAGGAATATTACACAGCCACAATCGATGGTGGCAGCTCGTTAAAGGGATATACCCATTTCGATCTACAGTCTTGAAGTGATTCCTAGTGACTAATCTGGACCCGGACTTGAAAATTTCAAGATCCAAAAAAGTCACCTGATCCGGGGAGACCGTCCAAGTCAGGACAATACCCTTGTCATTGGAGTTTAGTCTATTCATAAACAACTCCAATGAGGGCAAGTCACCCTCCCAGATCATCACCAGATCATCAATATATCTGCGGTAGCAGAGGAGCTGAGGTGGTGTGTCTTGGAAGACCACGTCTCGCTCCCAGTGGGCCATAAACAAATTGGCCACACTGGGAGCGAAACGGGCTCCCATCGCAACACCGCACCGCTGGAGAAAAAATTCCTTATTGAACCAAAAGTAATTGCTCAATAAGCAAAATTTTAAACTGTTCAAAAGAAAACATACATGTTCCGATTTCAAATCAGTGGCCTCCAATGCCCATGCAACTGATGCCAAAGCTGCATCATGCCCAATTATGGTATAAAGGGATCCCACATCAGCGGTCACCAATATAGTGTTGTCTGTACAGGGAATGGAATTCAAGATTTGAATGATCTGCTTGGTATCCCGCAAATAAGCAGGAACCTTACAGACCAACGGTTGTAAAAAAAAATCTAAGTATTGTCCCAACCGGGAACGTAACGGAATCAATTCCATTTACAATTGGGCGGCCTGGAGGCCGTTCAGCGTCTTTATGTAATTTGGGCAAAAAATCTATTATCGGAGTACGACAATAAAAAGGATCTAGATAAGCGGCCTCCTTTTTGTTGAGGACACCTGATTCCTTGCCCTCTTCTATCAACAGATGAAGTTCATTTTTGTACTTCACCATAGGGTCGCCTCGCAACAAGAGGTAGGTACTGCGATCACCCAGCAACCTACACATCTCCTCATAATAGTAGGTCTTGCTGAGGACCACCAGGCCCCCCCCCTTGTCTGCCGGGCGAATCACAATATCATTGCGTTGCTCCAGCGAGACAATACCTCGCTGAATACATTGCGAATCCCTCACTTTATTGATCCGAAGGCTGTCCAGATCTTTACATACCAAATTCCGAAAAACTTCCAAATGTTTACTATCGGTGTATTGGGGGTTAAAAACAGACTTATTTATTAGTTTAGAATGGTTAGAAGCAACACTTGGGACGGTCCTCTCAATTGGGTTAGAAAGGAAATATTTTTTCAAATTTAAATTCCTTACATACTTCTGGACATTCACATAAGTCTCAAACTTGTTTAACCACTTCAGACCCGCGCTATTGACAAAATACGTCAACAGCGCGGTTCTGAGGTGCCAACAGGACGTCTTTGGACGTCATTTCTTTTTCGCCTCCCTGCGCGTCCTATCAGTATACCGCGAGCGCGCATCGGCGAAAAACTGTGTTGGCCGTGTCCCTCGGACACAGCCAATCACAGATCGTGCTGAATGGCCAATCACAGCGACCATTCAGCACTCAATCTAGCCGTCCATTGAGAGATGATCTCAAATGTAATCAAATGAGATCATCTCTCATCGCCGGCTTTCTCTCCTCACACACAGACAGCGTGTGAGGAGAGAATCGTTCTAACGGTTTCAGTGAGTTTGCATAGATTGTAAAAACACAAAAAAAAAGTGCCCACAGTCCCTGCCAGTGCCACCTTGCCAGTGAAATCACCCAGTGCCACCTGCCAGTGTAAATCACATCAGTGCCCCTGCCATCAGTGCCACCTGCCCCTGCCATCAGTGCCATCTGCCCCTGCCATCAGTGCCACCTGCCCCTGCCATCAGTGCCACCTGCCCCTGCCATCACTGCCATCTGCCCGTGCCACCTGCCAGTGCAATCTGCCATCAGTGCAATCTGCCACCAGTGCTACCTGCCAGTGCAATCTGCCATCAGTGCCATCTGCCAGTGCCATCACTGCCATCTGCCCGTGCCACCTGCCAGTGCAATCTGCCATTAGTGCCATCTGCCAGTGCCATCTGCCATCAGTGCCCGTGCCATCTGCCTGTGCCATCTGCCCGTGCCATCCGCCTGTGCCATCTGCCTGTGCCATCTGTCCGTGCCATCTGTCCGTGCCATCTGCCTGTGCCATCTGCCATCAGTGCCATCAGTGCCATCTGCCCGTGCCATCTACCTGTGCCATCTGCCATCAGTGCTACCTGCCATTTGCTACCTGCCATTTGCTACCTGCCATTAGTGCTACCTGCCACTAGTGCTACCTGCCATCAGTGCCATCTGCCCGTGCCATCTGCCCGTGCCATCTGCCCGTGCCATCTGCCCGTGCCATCTGCCCGTCCCATTTGCCGTCAGTGCCACCTGTCAGTGTCATCAGTGCCAACAATGGCTAAAAGATCATTTTCACTCGAGGAGGCGTTTGAAATTATTGCGACCGACGAGAGCAACGGGGAGCTCTGCGATTCGGATTCCCCTGCAAATTCAGACAACGAATCTGACGTTAACTACGAGCCGGTAGTTAGCAGTGGAGCAGAGACATCCCCGGAGGAGGAGGAGGAAGAAGAGGAGGAAGAAGAGGAGGAAGAAGAGGAGGAGGAGGAAGAGGAAGAAGAGGAAGAAGAAGAAGAAGAGGAGGAGGAGGGTCCCCCCGCCAGACAAAGGCGTATTGCTAAGGAGGCAGTGCCATCCACCAGCACCGCAGTGCCATCCACCAGCACCGCAATACCTCGGCAAGCAAGGTTACGTACCAGTGGGGTGGCACCTCAGTCCCAAAGGGTTAGGTCCCATGCCAGCCTTCCCTATTCCCTTCAGTACCCCTTGTGGCTTCCTCCTAATTCAGGAGAAGCCAACATTCCCCCTTTCACGGCCCAGCCAGGAGTCCAAGTGGACACAGAAAATTTCGCCCCGATTGACTTTTTCAATTTGATTTTTACGGACGACATGCTTGCCTCAATTGTAAAAATATTGGTACTACAGCGCTAATTAAATATCAAATTATAGAGCATTAACAAAATTACCAAATAATAAACGCAGCAAAAAAGTGATGTAAGTCAAACAAAAATAGTACAATGTATATATATGTTAATTTGCGCTGAATATTAACTTAGAAAATGCAAATCGTGCTAATAAGTGATTTAAAAGAAACTATCAAGTGTCAAATTAATATGCAAAAACGATACAAATAAAGTCCAATTGCATAAATATACACCAGTGGTTTTCAATGAAACAACACCCAGATCAGTGTGATGATTAAAGGAAGGTGTGATGTGATCTCAAACAACGTGCTCCTGCTTCACAAGTAGAGACGCCTCTTCCACATTAACCACAGCTCATGGAAAACAAAAGAGAGATACTCTCATAGCGCAGCTGAGTGCAAAACAATACAAAGAGGATAGATGGTCTCTAACAATGGCACACTCACGAATCCACCGATTAAAAGCCGCATATAGCAACAATACACCGATCCTTCATTAAGCCGCTCAGCTCATATGATGTTTCCTCTCCTCATTCGAATCCTAGATCGAATCCTAGATCCGTCCCGCTCGTAACTCCTCCCCCACGCGTTACGTCAATAGTCACTTGACTTAGTCATGGGTCACTCCCTGTCCGCTCTCTGCTGATGTTATTTATAGTCAGCATAGGAATCAGGCAGAGACGGGATTGGTAGTGAGGGAGTATTAGACATCTTACATCATTGCAAGCATAAACGAAGGATCATACACTGTTCATTAACATAGTGCATGTAGGCAATTTAATACAAAGAATAATAATTATTATAGTAATTAAAAACATCATTTAAAAATCCAAGAACATCTAGTGGCATTATTAAACTGAGGATATGCTTATATGCATAGCAGCCTCTAGTGGCCACAGTAAATACAGCACTTAAAACTCCAGCAAATGCTGCACTACATCAATCAATGAGCAGATATAATTACAATATAAAATATCTATAAAGTACATTTATATATACTATTATAAATAACAACATACCATTTAAAAATAAAATAAAATATTCTAGAATTAAAATATTTTAAAAGGAGGAATATATATAAAAATAAACAATATATAATATATATATATAAAAAATCATCACGTTAAGAATCATCTTGTACATACTTAATAGTCAGAGATGAAACAATTGAGGTCAAATTCAATATTTAACCCATTGGGCGACAATGATCTCATCTCATGAATCCATTTTGATTCAGATTGACTCAATGTCCGTACCATGTGGCTACCCCTCCAATGTGGGTTGTATTTGGCGATAGCCCAAAATTTTAATTCTTTGGGGTCCCTATGGTGGCACAGGTCAAAGTGTCGTGACACATTATGTTTAGGGAAGCCCTTTTCAATATTTTGCACATGCTCCCTAAGACGTTTCCACAAGGGCCTTTTTGTGCGGCCAATATATTGAAGGGAGCATGAGCATTGTAAAGCATACACTACTCCCTCCGTCCTACATGTTATTAGATCTTTAATTTGGTATTCTTTTTGTGTAACATTGGACACAAAACTGGAGCATTTATGTCCATTGAAATTGGTCTTTTTGCAAGCAAAGCATCTTTTACAAGGAAAGAAACCTTTTCCTTGGAAGAAGGTTAGAGTATTGGATTTGGTGGGAGGATCAGGTATATTCTTTGCCACCAAGTCCCTCAGGGAAGGGGCACGTCTATATATTATTCTGGGCATACTAGGCAGTATACATTGTAGTTGTTTATCAGCCTGTAATATAGACCAATGCCTTTTGAAGATGGTTTCCAATTGTTTATGTTGTACGTTGTAATTTAAAATAATTGGTACTTGATCATCCATAGCTTTATTTTTTATCCTATCTTCTATTAATGTCTCTCTGGGTATTTCTAACACATTTTGGATTTGTGTCTGTATGAAACTATCGTCGTATCCTTTGTTCACAAACTTTTCCCCAATCATTTTGGCTTGCTCCAAAAAAGTCTGTGGGTCAGTGCAATTCCTGCGGATTCTGACCAATTGGCCTTTCGGGATGTTTATTAGCCATGGGTCATGGTGGCAGCTATCAACCGGTATATAGCTATTCCGTTCGACCGGTTTGAAATACGTTTTTGTGGTAATCAAATCTGCTTCAAGTGTAATTTCTAAATCCAGAAATTGTATAGTTTTTTCATCAATAGTATATGTAAGTACAATATTTTTCTGGTTTAAATTTAATTTATTAAAAAATTGGATTAGAGATTCAGTATCACCCCTCCATATAAGAATACAATCATCAATAAATCTCTTGTAGAGTATTAATTGATCCGGTAGATCCTCGTAAATAGCTGTTTCCTCCCACTCTGCCATGAAGACATTGGCAACACTAGGTGCGTATTTGGCCCCCATGCCAATGCCATTCAATTGCCGATAGTACTTCTGTCTGTGCCAAAAATAGTTGTGTTGTAGGCCGAATGCCAAACATCTTAACACAAACCTATTTTGCTTAGACACAAGTGACCCAAATTTCGTTAGTGCCCATTTTGATGCTTGAATCGCCTCTATATGGTTAATAACCGTGTAGAGCGAGGACACATCGGCAGTTGCTAGTAGGTAATTCTCCGATCTATCGACTTTCACAGTGTCCAAAATCTGAATCAGATGTTTCGTGTCCCTTAGATAAGCCCTTGTTTGTGGGACTAACGGTTGGATGAATTTATCTACATACTGTCCCAATCTGGAGTTTATAGATTGGATTCCATTAATAATGGGTCTACCTGGGGGTCTGAGTGGGTCCTTATGAATCTTGGGGATTGTATATATTATGGGTACCCTACAGTTATCTGGGACCAGGTACTTTTGTTCTCTTTTATGTAGTACTCCTTTGTCCCTTCCTCTTTGTATCAGATCGATTAACTCATCCTTGTATTCACAGGTAGGGTTTCCCCTAAGTTTAATATACGTGTTTGAATCTTCTAGTTGACCTTCCAATTCTTCATAATAATATTCTTTTGAAAGTACCACTATAGCTCCTCCTTTGTCCGCAGGTCTAATAATGACCTGTTTATTTTCCTCAAGTTCCTTGATTCCTTTATGTATACTTTTGGAATCAGGAACTTTTTTAGTTTTAAGTTTCTCCAGGTCTCTAAGTACCAACTTATTGAAAACTTCGACGTGTTCATTATTGTGAACCTGAGGATTAAAAAGAGACTTATTCCTCAATTGGCTATGCTGGACTCTCCCCAAAAGGGTTTGATCCTGTACCCCTTTAATAGGTTGGTTCATCATGTATTTTTTGATGTTTAACTTCCTGGTATATTTTTGTATGTCCACATAGACATCGAATTTGCTTAAATTTCGTTTTGGAGCAAACTTGAGTCCTTTATCCAAAGTTAAAAGTTCTGTACGTGTTAGTTCGATATCACTAATATTATAGATACCTTCCCCTACTATACCCTTCTTCTTTTGGACCTTGTGTCCGCCTCTGCATCCTCTCTTTCGATCCTCCCACCAAATCCAATACTCTAACCTTCTTCCAAGGAAAAGGTTTCTTTCCTTGTAAAAGATGCTTTGCTTGCAAAAAGACCAATTTCAATGGACATAAATGCTCCAGTTTTGTGTCCAATGTTACACAAAAAGAATACCAAATTAAAGATCTAATAACATGTAGGACGGAGGGAGTAGTGTATGCTTTACAATGCTCATGCTCCCTTCAATATATTGGCCGCACAAAAAGGCCCTTGTGGAAACGTCTTAGGGAGCATGTGCAAAATATTGAAAAGGGCTTCCCTAAACATAATGTGTCACGACACTTTGACCTGTGCCACCATAGGGACCCCAAAGAATTAAAATTTTGGGCTATCGCCAAATACAACCCACATTGGAGGGGTAGCCACATGGTACGGACATTGAGTCAATCTGAATCAAAATGGATTCATGAGATGAGATCATTGTCGCCCAATGGGTTAAATATTGAATTTGACCTCAATTGTTTCATCTCTGACTATTAAGTATGTACAAGATGATTCTTAACGTGATGATTTTTTATATATATATATTATATATTGTTTATTTTTATATATATTCCTCCTTTTAAAATATTTTAATTCTAGAATATTTTATTTTATTTTTAAATGGTATGTTGTTATTTATAATAGTATATATAAATGTACTTTATAGATATTTTATATTGTAATTATATCTGCTCATTGATTGATGTAGTGCAGCATTTGCTGGAGTTTTAAGTGCTGTATTTACTGTGGCCACTAGAGGCTGCTATGCATATAAGCATATCCTCAGTTTAATAATGCCACTAGATGTTCTTGGATTTTTAAATGATGTTTTTAATTACTATAATAATTATTATTCTTTGTATTAAATTGCCTACATGCACTATGTTAATGAACAGTGTATGATCCTTCGTTTATGCTTGCAATGATGTAAGATGTCTAATACTCCCTCACTACCAATCCCGTCTCTGCCTGATTCCTATGCTGACTATAAATAACATCAGCAGAGAGCGGACAGGGAGTGACCCATGACTAAGTCAAGTGACTATTGACGTAACGCGTGGGGGAGGAGTTACGAGCGGGACGGATCTAGGATTCGATCTAGGATTCGAATGAGGAGAGGAAACATCATATGAGCTGAGCGGCTTAATGAAGGATCGGTGTATTGTTGCTATATGCGGCTTTTAATCGGTGGATTCGTGAGTGTGCCATTGTTAGAGACCATCTATCCTCTTTGTATTGTTTTGCACTCAGCTGCGCTATGAGAGTATCTCTCTTTTGTTTTCCATGAGCTGTGGTTAATGTGGAAGAGGCGTCTCTACTTGTGAAGCAGGAGCACGTTGTTTGAGATCACATCACACCTTCCTTTAATCATCACACTGATCTGGGTGTTGTTTCATTGAAAACCACTGGTGTATATTTATGCAATTGGACTTTATGTGTATCGTTTTTGCCTATTAATTTGACACTTGATAGTTTCTTTTAAATCACTTATTAGCACGATTTGCATTTTCTAAGTTAATATTCAGCGCAAATTAACATATATATACAATGCTTGCCTCAATTGTTTCCCAGTCCAATCTGTATGCAGATCAATTCATATCAAGTAACCCCACGTCCTATTATGCCCGTCCCTTCCAGTGGAGACCCGTAACAGTGGAGGAGTTCAAAACATTTTTAGGCCTCGTATTTTGTATGGGACTAAACCATAAATGCCAAGTACGTTCCTATTGGTCAAACTGCCCCATCTACCACATGCCCATCTTTTCCTCAAAAATGCCCAGGTCCAGATATCAAAGTATAATGAGATTCCTCCACTACAGTGACAATACCCAGTGCCCTCCCCGAGATGACCCAAATTTTGACAAACTTTATAAAATTCGGCCACTACTTGACTATTTTTCCCAAATTTTCCCCCAGTTGTTTACCCCGGACCAAAACATATGTGTTGACGAGTCACTTGTAAAGTTTTCTGGCAGGCTCAGCATAAAGCAATTTATTCCCTCCAAAAGGGCCCGCTATGGGGTGAAGCTCTATAAATTATGCGACCGAGCCACCGGATATACGTATGCCTTCAACGCAGTGGCGGCTGGTGCTCCATTTTTTTAGGGGGGCGCAAACAAAATCACAACCACCCCACCCCCCCCAACGTCACTCACCCGTGATTGGGCTTACAGACAGACGGACAGAGATATAGATAGATAGATAGATAGATAGATAAATAGATAGATAGATAATAAATAGATAGAATAGATAATAAATAGATAGAATAGATAGATATAGGATAGATATATAGATATAGATATAGAATAGATAGATAATAGATAGATAGAGATATAATAGATAGATATATAGACAGATAGATAGATAGATATATAGATAGATATAGATAGATAGATAGATAGATAGATAGATAGAATAGATAGATAGCTATAGATATAGAATCGATAGATAGATAGATAGATAGATAGATAGATAGATAGATAGATAGATAGATAGATAGATAGATAGAGAATAGATAGATTAAGATAATAGATAGATAGAGATATAATAGATAGATAGATAGATAGCTATAGATATAGAATCGATCGATAGATAGATAGATAGATAGATAGATAGATAGATAGATAGATAGATAGATAGATAGATAGATAGATAGATAGATAGATAGATAGATAGAGATATAATATATAGATAGAGATATAATAGATATATAGAGATATAATAGATAGATAGATAGATAGATAGATAGATAGATAGATAGATAGATAGATAGATAGATAGATAGATAGATAGATAGAGATATAATATATAGATAGAGATATAATAGATAGATAGATAGATAGATATAGAGATAGATAGAATAGATAGATAGATAGATAGATAGATAGATAGATAGATAGAGATATAATAGATAGATAGATAGATAGATAGATAGATAGATAGATAGATAGATAGAGATATAATAGATAGTGTACAGGACGCCATGGCTGGGTCCTGGAAGGACGTTATATTTCCCCTCTGTTTGGACTGTGGTGCCTTTAAGGGAATGGAAAGGGTTAACGCACCTGTGTAAGGAAGTAGTTTAAAGCAGACAGGAAGTGCAGGTGAGAGTGAAGGAGTGTAGGAGAGTCCAATGCATGGTGAATGGTGGACAAGGAAAGCTGTGGAAGCTATGAAAAGCTATGAAAAGCTGTGAAAGGACTTGGCAGTGTCCTGCCTAAAAACCTGCTACTGAAGGACTTACCTGGAAGGACTGTTTAACTGCGATAGCAGTTCTGAGCTGTACAAGTCGGTGAGACTGTTATTTCTTTTGTTTTTGCTGCTGCTAAGCCATTTAAGTTTAATAAACCATAGTTTTGATTTAAGAAGCCTGTGTCCTGCGATCAAGCTGGTCCCCCAAACATTACACTGGTGCTCGAATGCGGGCAGGACTGAATAACAGGCATAAGAAGAGGAAAAAAAAAAAAAAACGTTTTTTTTTTTCTGTTGCATTGGACTTTATATTGAACTAACATTTAAAGGGACAGTACATTGAATTTATGTCCTGGGTTAAAGCTGCACAAACATTGAAAGTTGAAGCAATGGAGGAGCTAATTAAACAGCTGACCCTGGCTAACATACAAGCGCAAACTTACCACAAAGAGGCGCTGGCTCTGCAGCAAGAAAATACTCGCCTGTTGGTGGCCCAGTTAGCAGCCCAGCAAGCAGCCCAGCAAGGGGTTATGCAGGCTCAGGTGACTGCCTTAAAGGAAGCGGTGCAACAGCTGTCTCAGGTTCAGGAGCCAGCGGCTGTTGCCCCTGGCAACCAGGTGACTGTGAGGGCAAGCCATTTTCTACAGAAGTTGTCCCTGAGCGATGATGTAGAGGCATTTCTTGCTACGTTTGAGAGGACAGCGGAGAGAGAAGGATGGTCTCAGGACCAATGGGCCGGCCTCATTGCTCCTTTTCTCACTGGAGATCCTCAAAAAGCCTACTTTGACCTGCCACCAGATGATGCTAAAGACTATCAAAAGCTAAAGGCAGAAATTCTGGCTCGTCTGGGGGTGACTACGGCCGTTCGGGCCCAACGTGTACACCAATGGAAATATCGTCCAGATCGGCCACCCCGGTCTCAAATGCATGACCTGGTGCAACTAGTAAAAAAATGGCTGCAGCCTGAGGTGTTGTCTGGCCCCCAAATTGTGGAGCGGGTCGTGCTGGACCGATACCTGAGGTCCCTGCCAGATGACCTCCAACGGTGGGTCAGCCATGGAGACCCCAAAACAGCAAACCTCCTTGTTGAGATGGTGGAACGATATACAGTGGTGGAGGACCTGCTCGGACCTACCAAGCGCATAGGGCCTAGTCTGCCACGGCCTGTTCGACCAACTGCTGCCCTTCGAAAGGATGTTCCAAGGAGCCCTGGGACAAACACCCCGGAAGGCCAAGAGACACTCCCGGTACCTTCGCAGCGTTCTGTTCCTATTCGGAGAGGAGGGGATGTACAATGTTGGCGATGTCATTCCTGGGGTCATACCCGGGCACACTGCCCACTGCAAGAGGAGCCCATGGAATGCGGGGTTCTTCGGAGGGGGTCTTTTTGTGCCCACAAAGTGTGCACCACACACCTCGACCTGGATGAGGAAAAGTTTGAGTGTGAAGTCCAAGTGAACCACCTCCCTGCCCGGGCTTGTTGGACTCTGGAAGCATGGTAACCCTGGTTCATCCTAGAGTGATTGGGAAGATCGGTCCGGTAAGAAAAACTTTACGGGTGGTATGCATTCACGGGGACACTAGAGAGTACCCGCTCATCACGTTGTCTATCTCCTCAGCATGTGGCACTGTTACTCAAGAGGTGGGGGTGATAAAGAACTTGGTGCATGATGTTATAATAGGACGAGACTGTCCATTGTTTACAAAACTGTGGAAACAAGGAGAACAGTTCAGAGACTGGGGAGAAACTAGCCCCCCTGTTCCTGCTGCTGAGAGGGATAACCCTGAACTGCCAAACGTTAATGTGGACCCAGATGGGGAAAATGCTAATGATTGGGTTAATGGTGATGAAAGTAGTGTTGATACTATTGAGGATGTCAAGATATGTGGTCCACAGACCTACCAAAACACTAAGGGGGAGGAGCCTTTCCCACTTCAGGTAATGCTGGGGGAAGAGGATGAGGAAGTGGCCTCTACCCCTGCGCTGCCGGATTTGGGTGTTCCCCATGGGGCATTTGGGACTGCTCAGATGCAGGACCCCACTTTGGCCCATGCACGGGAACAAGTGGTAGTAGTAAATGGGGTTCCCCAAGAGCCAGGTGCGAATGAGAGGTGGCCACACTTTGCAATATATAATGAGTTGCTGTATCGGGTTACCAAGGAGAGAGAAAATGTGGTAGAGCAATTGTTGGTACCCCAACAATATAGACGAAAGGTTCTGGACCTGGCCCATAACGATGTGTTAGGGGGACACCTGGGAGTTGAAAAAACGGAGGCACGGATCACCGACCGGTTTTACTGGCCAGGTCTGAAAGCAGAGGTAAAGAGATACTGTACCTCTTGTCCGACCTGTCAGTTGACCGCTCCGGTGACTCATTTTCGGAGCCCTTTGGTCCCTCTGCCCATAATTGGAGTCCCATTCGAGAGGCTAGCCATGGATATAGTGGGTCCCTTGGTAAAGTCAGCTCGAGGTCACTCCTACATATTGGTGATTCTTGACTATGCCACCCGATATCCTGAGGCGCTACCCCTGCGGAATACCTCCTCAAAGGCCATTGCCCGGGAATTATTCCAGATGTTTACACGGACTGGTTTCCCCAAGGAAATACTCACAGACCAGGGTACCCCGTTTATGTCAAGGGTTATGGCCGATGTGTGTAAGCTGTTCCGGATTAAACAGCTACGCACATCGGTCTACCATCCCCAAACGGACGGGTTGGTGGAACGCTTTAATAAGACCCTTAAATCTATGCTCAAGAAAGTGGTACAAAGGGATGGGAAAGATTGGGACTGCCTGTTACCAGCTCTCCTGTTTGCTATCCGGGAAGTGCCCCAGGCCTCCACGGGTTTTTCGCCCTTTGAGTTGGTATATGGGCGGAGACCTCGCGGACTTCTTGACGTGGTTAAAGAGGAGTGGGAAAGTGAACCTGTTCAGCATAAGAGTGTCCTGGAATATGTCTCCCAAATGCAGGAAAGGATCCAAACCGTGATGCCGCTAGTCAAATAGCATTTGCAAAAAGCCCAGGAGGCTCAACGACGGGTCTATAACAGGGCTGCTAAAATAAGGCACTTCCAAGTGGGGGATCGAGTAGCGGTGCTAATTCCCACTGTGGAAAGTAAGTTCTTAGCCAGGTGGCAAGGACCCTTTGAAGTTGTGGAAAAAGTGGGAGAGGTCAATTATAGAGTCCACCAACCAGGCAAGAGGAAACCGTATCAAATATATCATGTCAACTTGTTAAAGCCCTGGACAGACAGGGAACCGGTGACCTCCCTGGCTAGTGCAAGGCTTGAGCCACAGGTTGGGGTGGAGAGTGTCCAAGTAGCAAATACCCTATCTAAATACCAAAGTCAGCAGGCAAAGGAGTTCTTGCAGAGAAATAAAGAGAAGTTTTCAGACTTGCCGGGGCTAACTAGTATCATAGAGCATGATATTATCACGGAACCTGGAGTCAAAGTTTTTGTCAGGCCCTACCGCATCCCAGAGGCTCAAAGGAAGGCCGTTTCAGAGGAAGTAAAGAAGATGCTGGACCTGGAGATCATTGAGGAATCGCAGAGTGAGTGGTCGAGCCCGATTGTGTTGGTACCAAAGCCCAACGGGACTCTGCGATTCTGCAATGATTTCCGGAAGCTTAATGAAGTTTCACGGTTTGATGCCTACCCCATGCCCCGGGTAGATGAACTTATTGAGAGACTAGGTCCAGCTAGGTATATCACAACATTAGACCTTACCAAGGGGTATTGGCAAATCCCATTAACTAAGGCTGCTAAAAAGAAAACTGCTTTTTCTACTCCAGAGGGGAGTTTTCAGTACAAAAGAATGCCTTTTGGACTGCAAACTGCTCCAGCCACGTTCCAGCGAGCAATGGATAGGATTTTACGACCTCATCGGGAGTATGCCTCAGTGTACTTGGACGACATAGTCATTTTTAGCAGAGACTGGGAGTCACACTTGCCCAAAGTCCAGGCAGTACTGGACTCTCTCTGAAAAATGTGCTTTGGGAATGGAGGAGGTGAAATACCTGGGCTATATTGTGGGTAGAGGGGTGGTGAAACCTCAGGTCAGCAAGGTAGAGGCTATAAAGAGTTGGCCCCGCCCCCTCACAAAAAAGCAGGTACGTGCATTCCTGGGCATGGTGGGATACTACAGGAGGTTCGTACCCAACTTTGCCACATTGGCGGCTCCATTGACCGATCTGACTAAGGGTCGGAAATCGGTCATGGTGGAGTGGAATGCAGACGCTGAGAAGGCTTTTTTGGTGCTCAAGTCAGCACTGTGCCAACACCCTGTCTTGATAGCGCCCAATTTTTCAGAAGAGTTTGTTGTCCAAACTGATGCTTCCAATGTAGGATTGGGAGCTGTGTTGTCACAGGTTGTTTGTGGTGAGGAACACCCAGTAGTCTTCCTCAGTAGAAAGTTGACACCAGCGGAGAAAAACTACGCTATTATTGAAAGAGAGTGTCTGGCCATTAAGTGGGCTCTGGATTCCCTCAGGTATTACCTCTTGGGGAGGAAGTTTAGGCTCATTTCTGATCATGCCCCTTTAACATGGATGAGGCAGGGTAAAGGGACTAATGCCAGGATTACACGTTGGTTCCTGGCGCTCCAAGAATTTAAGTTTGTAGTGGAGCATAGGCCCGGGAGACTGCATCAAAATGCAGATGCCCTCTCCCAAGTCCATTGTTTGAGCTCCACTGTTGCCTCCACCTCCTTGGCGTTGGGGCACAGGGGGGGGATATGTACAGGACGCCATGGCTGGGTCCTGGAAGGACGTTATATTTCCCCTCTGTTTGGACTGTGGTGCCTTTAAGGGAATGGAAAGGGTTAACGCACCTGTGTAAGGAAGTAGTTTAAAGCAGACAGGAAGTGCAGGTGAGAGTGAAGGAGTGTAGGAGAGTCCAATGCATGGTGAATGGTGGACAAGGAAAGCTGTGGAAGCTATGAAAAGCTATGAAAAGCTGTGAAAGGACTTGGCAGTGTCCTGCCTAAAAACCTGCTACTAAAGGACTTACCTGGAAGGACTGTTTAACTGCGATAGCAGTTCTGAGCTGTACAAGTCGGTGAGACTGTTATTTCTTTTGTTTTTGCTGCTGCTAAGCCATTTAAGTTTAATAAACCATAGTTTTGATTTAAGAAGCCTGTGTCCTGCGATCAAGCTGGTCCCCCAAACATTACAATAGATAGATAGATAGATAGATAGATAGATTTAGAATAGATAGATAGAGATTTAGAATAGATAGATAGAGATATAAAATAGATAGATAGAGATATAGAATAGATAGATAGATTTAGAATAGAAAGAGAGAGATATAGGAGAGAGAGAGAGAGATGAGAGAATACAGACCTATACACAGCATGAGCTGCATGACTCTAGGAGGTTGCAGAGCTGGGAGCCCTCGTGTTACACATACTGGAGATGTGTAATAACACTAGCAGCCCCATCCAGATTACTGTCCCCAGGAAATGTGCTAAAAGCTTCTCAGCCCTTCACTGTACTCCCCCTCCTTCTACCTCCCAGATCCACTATACACAGGAAACTGCTGCACGTTCTGAGAGCACAACACAAGAGTTCTCTGCTTAATTACCTGCTAGCAGCTGTGAGATGTCCCGAACACCGGCCGAAAAATCCTCTCATGTTCAGACTAGCCAGGATGAGTTACTGAGAAAACCGGAAGTGATTGGCTGGTCCGATAAAAGCACCGCCCTAAGTCCTATGGACCAGCCAATCACTAACCACCAACAGGACACATCCAGCACAGAGTGGTTGTGAGAGTGCGGAGCTTTGCGCTCCGTGGGCAGTATAAAAGCCAGCCGATAGATTTGCTTGCCCACTCTCACGATTTCGATGACATCATGCTTCCCACAGCACCTCTGTGGCCGGCGCTCCGCCCCCCCACACACATTGGGACCAGCGGGAAAATTGTTTGGGAACTCCTAAACCCACTAATGGAGAAAGGATACCATTTGTATGTGGACAATTTCTATACAAGTTTGCCCCTGTTCCGAAACCTGTATAGAAAAAAGACACCAGCATGCGGCACCGTACGGTCGAACCGGAAAGGCTTTCCTCAAAGCCTTGTCACCAAAAAATTTAAAAAAGGGGAGACGGCGAGTTTACGGAATGAGGAAGTTCTGGCCGTGAAATGGAGGGACAAAAGGGATGTGTACGTTCTTTCTACCATCCACAACAACACATTCGTTGAGACCAGAACGAGGAGGAATGGGCAAATCCAGAAACCAAGATGTATCCACGAATACAATAAGTTCATGGGGGGGGTCGATTTGAACGACCAAATGCTGGAACCGTACCTTTCAACAAGAAAATCATACCAGTGGTACAAGAAAGTTTCTATCTACTTGTTCAATTTGGCCATGTACAATACTTATGTGATATATCGAAAATCCACTCGAAGACCCAAATCCTACCTTTACTTCCAGGAGGAAATCACCACTTCCCTTTTATACCCCAGCAACCCACCAGCAAACATTAGATCCGATGTGGTTAGCCGACTTCACGAGCGCCACTTCCCAGATAAAATCCCTCCCAGACCAACAGGCCAAAAATCCCAAAAAAGATGCCGGGTGTGCTCCAAAGAAGGAGTGAGAAGAGACACCACTTTTTATTGTCCCCAATGCCCTTCCAAACCAGGCCTCTGCGTAGTTGGTTGTTTCAGCCGTTACCATACCCTTCTAAATTATTAGTCCCTTCCTGCCATTTACCTTCACACCCCTTATACCTCTGCTTATGACCCTGGCTTGTTATTTGACCACGATTCTGCCTACCGATTTTGTTTATACCTCTGCCTGATCTGGAACTGACCCTGGACTGTTATTTGACCACGCTTATGCCTACCGATTCTGTTTATACCTCTGCCTGATCTGGAACTGACCTTGGACTGTTTGACCATTCTTTTTGCCTGCCTCTTGAACTGATCTTTTACCCTGCCAGTGGACTAGTGGGATTCATAGCACAGGGGTCTCACATGTGAGGGGCTCCAGAATTGTTTTTCTGGATGAAGAAAACTATTGTTTGTTTTCTCATTCTAGATTAGGGTCTGGTTGCCCGGAGGCTTCAAAGAGATTTGGGTGGGAGAAGCCTCTACCCCTGTCCCCATTCTGTCCTGAACGAGGCCCTACTTCTGCCTGCTGCCTGTAGGACCTATGCCATCATGCCTGTTGCCTGGACAATTGCATTTTATTTTGCTGACCAAGTCCCTGCCTGCTGCCTGGACCAGTGCTATCGTCCTGTGGACAACTGCGCTACTAAAACCACAGGTACATTTTTTTGTTTACCCTTTGCTTAGCATAATGTATTTTGGGGTGTAATTCTTGTCATGTGCATGCTATGTGTCCTTAGAACACCTGTTGGTGTTCCTTGCATGTTGGGGCTCTGTATGTGGTCAGGCTGTGAAAAAGTCCCACACATGTGGTATCGCCATACTTAGGAGGAGTAGCAGAATGTATTTTGGGGTGTAATGTTTGCTATGTACAGGCTATGTGTTGGCAATATCTTATAAATGGACAACTTTGCGTAAAAAAATTGCGTTTTCATTTTTTTTCCACATTTTCCAAAAACGTTTGGAAAAAAATGAATCGTTCAAAAGACTCATTATGCCTCATAGATTATACGTTGGGGTGTTAGCTTTCCAAAATGGGGTCACTTTGTGGGCATTTCCATTGTCCAGGTGCTCCAGGGCCTTCAAAATGTAATAGGTAGTCAACAAGTAAGATGTGTAATTTATGCTCCTAGAACACCTGATGGTGCCCCCTGTATATTGGGGCTCTGTATGTGGCCAGGCTGTGAAAAAGTCCCACATATGTGGTATCGCCATACTCAGGAGGAGTAGCAGAATGTATTTTCGGGTGTCATTTGTGGTATACACATGCCATGTGAGAGAAATAACCTATTACAATGACAATTTTGTGAGGGGGGGGGGGGAATAAAAAAAATATTCATTTTGCAAAGAATTGTGGGAAAAAATTACAACATCAAAAACCTCATCATGCATCTTACTAAATACCTTGGAATGTCTACTTTCTAAAAAGGGGTCATTTGGGGGGTATTTGTACTTTCCTGGCGTGTTTAGGGCCCCAAGAAATGAGATAGGCACCGGTACAACAGGTGTGATAATTTTTTTATGATTTGCACCATAGCTTGTAGACTCTCTAACTTTCACAAAGAGCAAATAATATCCACTAATTTGGGTTATTTTTTACCAAAGACATGTAGCAGTATAAATTGTGGCCAAAATTTATGAAGAAAAATTTATATTTTGCTAAATTTTATCGCATAAACTAAGAAAAATTCATTTTTTTTCAAAATTTTCCGCCTTTTTTCATTTATAGCGCAAAAAATAAAAAGTCCAGAGGTGATCAAATACCACCAAAAGAAAACTCTGTTTGTATGAAAAAAAAGGACAAAAAATTCATTTGGATACAATGTTGAATGACTGAGTAATTAACATTCAAAGTGTGAGAGCGCTGAAAGCTGAAAATTTCTCTGGGAACGAAGGGGGTTTAAGTGCCCAGTAAGCAAGTGGTTAAATTGCGTATAGGCGCAAATTTAAGGCCTTTGTCCAGCACCCGCATCTCATCCCCAGTGAGAGTAACCCCACTGAGATTGAAGATCCCGGCGCCGATCACGACCTTTGTCTTTTGGATTCGTCTCCCCCCTCTGACTCCTCTTGGTTTTTCTTTTGGGCCTGGATTGCCCCATAAGTGGAGGGGCCTGTGCCAAAAGAGGGGGATAAGGGGGGAGAGAAGGTTCCCTCCATTCGCCGATCCATGCCGGTGGAAAGGGCGGAGGTCCCCTCCAGGGGGTCCTCCCCTGTCCTAATAAATGTTGTTGATTAGTGGGGGGGTCCCTCCCAATAATTCTGTAAGGCAGCGTAATAATTGTAGGTGGGTAATGGAGGGGGTGCCCCTGATGGAAAGACACCTCCCCCTCTAAAATGACCCCTCCCTTTGTTGGACACAGTCCTCCAAGGTGGAGTCTCCTGAGAAGCAGAAGTATGAGCAGACCTCCCCGTTGGGTGACCTCCCCTGCCCTTACCATTCTTATTCTTGCCCCTTCCCCTAGAATGACCAGTCCCTCTGCCTGTTGGTGTGGCCAATCCTGTAGGGGTTCTATCACGAGTAGTGTTAGTGGCCCAAAAACCCTGTGCATCCTGTGATGCTGGAGTAGGCAATGGCTCTATGGTATCCATAGGTAAGGACTGCGCCTGTGCCGAGGACAAAGGATTCAGAGACTGCCATTTATAGACATTAGGTACCCCAAAGTCCTCTACGTCTCGTAAAAATTTCTTACGTTTTTTCTCCTGGGTTTCTTTGTCCCATATGACAAGTTTGATTTTCAATTCCCCGGAGAGACGCAAGAACTCTGGGGTATCCTTATGCTGCTCAATGAGGTCAGAGATGATTTTAATCTGACTTTCTATATCTTTTTCCGGCAGGTACTATAGGCTCCCTGAAATACTTGGTTTGAATAGCACAGGACACAGGCTTGTAAGGCTATGAGCGATCATGAAAGGCTTCCACAATACTTGGTAATGATAGCACAGTTCTTAGGCATTCAAGAACTAGTAGGCAGGTTAGCCAGGCTGAGTACTTGCGGTTCAGGTGGTGGCAGACTGGCAGTGCTGTAGGTCCTGGTGGTCCAGATCAGGGATGGCCTGTAGCAGGGTGCTGGCTGTGGAGGGATGGTCTGTAGAGGAGTACCGGTTGTGGTGGTGGCTGCGTATCCCCAGATGACAGCTGGCGTCCTAACAAAATAGAGGAACGCCTAGCTGTCTGTCCTGGGCGTTCAAATAGAGTGCCGGGTAGGAGGGGGAGGAGCCTCGACTAACACGGTCGCACTTCCGCGTTCCAGAGTGGAACGCACAGGCCGCGCACCGGAAGTCACACTCACGGTGCCCAGAACGGAGCGCAGCTGCCAGGACAAGATGCAGCTGCGCCCGTTCTAATTGTAAGTAACGGCGGCGTCGTTACATAGCCCCCTCCTCAAGGGAGCACCTCCAGGGGCTCCTTCTAGGAGATGGGCGAATAGGGTACCTGCGATGGAATGCCCTGATTAAGAGGGGAGCATGGACGTGTGAGGAGTCTTCCCAGGAGTCATCCAGAGGTCCGTAGCCCTTCCAGCGTATTAGATACTGGAGAGTAGAACCCCGCATTCTGGAATCCAGGATCTTCTCGACTACGTACTCAACCTCACCCAATACCTCTACCGGAGGAGGGGGCGTGGTACCCTGTTAGGGAATGGATTAGGTTTGAAGGGATTAATGAGCGAGACATGGAATGAAGGGTGTATTTTCCAATCCGGAGGTAGCAGCAGTTTCAAAGCATTAGGGTTGATCATTTGTGAAATTGGGAAGGGACCAGTGAACTGGCGACCAAGCTTCTTGGAAGGAACTTTAAGCCGAAGGTTTCGGGTGGAAAGCCAGACTAAGTCGCCCACCTTATATGAAGGGGGTGCTGTCCTGTGAGCATCGTAGTAAAGTTTCTGTTTTTGTTGAGCTGCTTGGAGGTTGGAACGAAGAATTCCAGAAGTCTTTTTCAGAGTAGAAAGGTAGTCTTCTACTGCTGGCACGTTACTTGGATGGGAAGAAGAGGGCAAAGTATTAGGGTGGAATCCATAATTCGCGTAAAATGGAGACAATTGGGTAGATGAACTGGTGGCATTGTTGTACGCGAATTCGGCGTGAGGAAGTAGATGGAACCAGTCATCCTGGAGATGGGTACAGTAACAGCGGATATACTGTTCAAGTGTTTGGTTGACACGTTCTGTTTGCCCGTTGGTCTGAGGGTGGTATGCGGTGGACATGCGATAGTCGATTTGCAATGCTTCGCACAAAGCCTTCCAGAATCTGGAGATAAACTGACTACCTCTGTCTGAGATAATCCGAGATGGTAAACCGTGGAGCTTGAGAACGTGGGCGATGAAAGCTTTCGCAGTCTGAATGGAGGTTGGCAAACTTTTCATGGGGACGAAGTGAGCCATCTTAGTTAATAAGTAAACCGTGACCATGATGGTGTTCGCTCCCTGTGACCTGGAGCTTCCCAAGGTCCCAAGAGCCCATAAGGAGGTCTTCGAGAATGTTTGCTGCTGGCGCAAGTTTCACAAGAATTAACGTAGTCCTGTATGGTTTTGGTCATTCCTGGCCACCAATAATTCCTTTTGACAAGGTGAACAGTCTTTGTGATACCAGGATGACCAGCCAAGGGGCTGTCATGGAGTTGTTTAAGGAGTAAAAGTTGCAGAGTGGGGGGAACGTAAAGTTTGTTGTCTTAAGTATATAGACCATTGGCAAGTCTTGTGAGACCGTTGGGTAAGGAGGCAATCCTGGAGCAACTTTGGATGAGCAACTGTTTGAAGCAAGTAGCTGAGCCAACGAAGCGGTTCGGGGGAATGATGGGAAGAGGAGGAATGTCAACATTGTCTTCCTCGTTCATGCGTGATAATGAGTCGGCCTTGACATTTTGTGAACCGGGACGATAGGAGATCGAAGCGATCGAAGAACAGACTCAATCTAAACTGCCATGCGGACAGGGTTTTACAGGCCTTAAGAAATTGCAGGTTACGGTGATCTGTGAGGATGGTGAAAGGGTGTGTGGTTCCCTCTAGGAGGTGCCTCCAATTAGCTAGGACATCCTTAATGGCAAGTAGTTCTTTTTCTCCAACAGGATAGTTTTTCTCGGCAGGTGATAGGGTCTTGGAGAAAAAGGCGACAGGATGTAAAGGCGTAGATGGGGACTCCCGTTGGAAGAGCACAGCTCCTAAGGCAAAGTGTGAGGAATCTACTTCTAGAACGAAGTGACAGTGTGGGTTAGGCAGTTGGAGAATCGGAGCTGAGGAGTATCTTTGCTTAAAGCGGATGTGCCACTAAACAAATATATTAAAAGCCAGCAGCTACAAATACTGCAGCTGCTGACTTTTAATATAAGGACACTTACCTGTCCTGGAGTCCAGCGGTGATCGCAGCAGATGACGAGCCGATCGCTCGTCACCCTGCTGCTCCCCCCTCCATCCACGGTGAGGGAACCAGGAAGTGAAGCGCTCCGGCTTCACTGCCCGGTTCCCTACGGCGCATGCGCGAGTCGCGCTGCGCCCGCCGATTGGCTCCCGCTGTGTGCTGGGAGCCGAGTGTTCCCAGCATACAACGGGGGACGGACGGGAAGCGAAGAAAAAACCCGTCCTTTGCCCGTATCGTAGGGCCGGAAGTGGGTGCAGATACCTGTCTGTAGACAGGTATCTGCACCCCCCTCCCCCCTGAAAGGTGTCAAATGTGACACCGGAGGGGGGGAGGGTGCCGATCAGCGGGACTCCACTTTAGAGTGGAGATCCGCTTTAAGTGTGTCAAAGGAAAGTTGAGCTTCGTTAGACCAGGCAAAGGGAGTCTTTGTACTCGTTAAAGAACTTAGTGGTTTCACAATTGCTGAGAAGTTTTTGATGAACTTGCGATAGTAATTAGAGAAACCGAGGAAACGCTGTAGTGCCTTCCTTGAGCATGGAACAGGCCAGGAAAGAATGCAGTCAACCTTCAACTGGTCCATCTGAATGCCTTCGGGGGTGATGTAGTATCCGAGGAAGGATATACATGATTGTCCAAATACACATTTTTCTATCTTGGCGTACAAGGAATGTGCTCTGAGTCTGGCTAAGCCCCAACGTACGTGTTTGATATGTTCTTGAGGGTTGTTAGAGTAAATCAAAATGTCGTCAAGGTAGATGAAAACACATACATCAAGAAAATCCCGGAAGATATCGTTGATGAACCGCTGAAGGGTTGCGGGTGCGTTGCACAATCCGAATGGCATGACTGTGTACTCAAATAAGCCGTAGCAAATTTTGACCGCTGTTTTCCATTCGTCACCAGAGCAAATTCTTATCAAATTATAGGCACCCCTGAGGTCTAATTTTGTAAAAAAAAATTAGGTTTGTAGCCGTTTGATTAGCTCAGGGATGAGAGGTAAAGGGTAGCGATTTTTGACAGTAATAGTGTTGAGAGAGCGATAATCTATTATAGGTCGTAAGGAACCATCCTTGTTCTTGACAAAAAACATTCCTGCACTAGCTGGAGAAGTGGATGGCCTAATGAAGCCTTTCTTTAAGTTGTCGTCTAGATAGACTTTAAGATGGGCAAGTTCTGGTTGAGAGAGCAAGTAAATCCTAGCGGTAGGAATGGGACAGCCAGGAATAAGATCAATAGGACAGTCATAAATTCGGTGTGAAGGTAGGGTGTCTGCCTTGGTTTTGCTGAATATGTCAGCAAAGTCATGTAGATGGGTAGGAAGGTCCCCTGACAGAACCTTAGTGATGAAGATGGGAGTAAATCAAAATGTCGTCAAGGTAGATGAAAACACATACATCAAGAAAATCCCGGAAGATATCGTTGATGAACCGCTGAAGGGTTGCGGGTGCGTTGCACAATCCGAATGGCATGACTGTGTACTCAAATAAGCCGTAGCAAATTTTGACCGCTGTTTTCCATTCGTCACCAGAGCAAATTCTTATCAAATTATAGGCACCCCTGAGGTCTAATTTTGTAAAAAAAAATTAGGTTTGTAGCCGTTTGATTAGCTCAGGGATGAGAGGTAAAGGGTAGCGATTTTTGACAGTAATAGTGTTGAGAGAGCGATAATCTATTATAGGTCGTAAGGAACCATCCTTGTTCTTGACAAAAAACATTCCTGCACTAGCTGGAGAAGTGGATGGCCTAATGAAGCCTTTCTTTAAGTTGTCGTCTAGATAGACTTTAAGATGGGCAAGTTCTGGTTGAGAGAGCAAGTAAATCCTAGCGGTAGGAATGGGACAGCCAGGAATAAGATCAATAGGACAGTCATAAATTCGGTGTGAAGGTAGGGTGTCTGCCTTGGTTTTGCTGAATATGTCAGCAAAGTCATGTAGATGGGTAGGAAGGTCCCCTGACAGAACCTTAGTGATGAAGATGGGAGAGATGGGGTAACAGGTCTCTAAGCAGTAAGTGGACTGTAGGTGGACCGTCCTGTCAGACCATTGAAAGGAGGGTTGGTGGAGGAGTATCCACGGAAGACCGAGGACTATAGGAAACAAGGGAGAAGGGATGATGTCAAAGACAAGGGTTTCGGTATGACCGTCCCCACATGTGATCAACAAGGGATGTGTTTGAGAAGTCACTGGGCCGAAGAGGAAGTGGAACCATCAATAAAGGTGACAGACAGAGGGGGAGTATTCTGAGCCTATCAGAGAAATAAGTGCGTGGCCGTAATTCGAACATTAGTTGGCAGGAACTGACGAACTGGTGGAAGAGCTTCCTATCACCTAGCGCCGGGTAGGAGGGGGAGGAGCCGCGACTAACACGGTCGCACTTCCGCGTTCCAGAGTGGAACGCACAGGCCGCGCACCGGAAGTGACACTCACGGTGCCCAGAACGGAGCGCAGCTGCCAGGACAAGATGCAGCTGCGCCCATTCTAATTGTAAGTAACGGCGGCGTCGTTACACAATCCACCTGCTTCTTCCCTTCCACCTGTAACAACTCCACAAAAATCTCCTCCAGCTACTGTTCCTGTGCCTCTGCCACATTCCAACCCTTCCTCCTACTTAATTCCATCCTTTTCATACGTCCCTCCTGTTACCAAGTCTGCAGTGACTAAACCTAAAAAGAAGTGGAAGTACTTCCCGACCCACACCATCGCGCCAGCTGCCCAGCCTGTTCCAGTGTCAGCTGCCCAGCCTGTTCCAGTGCCAGCTGTCCAGCCTGTTCCAGTGCCAGCTGCCCAGCCTGTTCCTGTGCCAGCTGCCCAGCCTGTTGTTCCTGTGCCAGCTGCCCAGCCTGTTGTTCCTGTGCCAGCTGCCCAGCCAGTTACCCAGTCTGACATTTCAGTGTCAGCTACCCAGCCTGACGTTTCGGTCCCTGCTACCCAGTCTGACAACTCAGTGCCAGTTACCCAGCCTGACGTGCCAGTGCCAGCTACCCAGCCTGACGTGCCAGTGCCAATCTCCCAGCCTGACGTCTCAGTGCCAACCGCCCAGCTTGATGAGCCACGGTCTGCTGCCCAGTCTGATGAGCCACTGTCTGCTGCCCAGCCTGATGAGCCACTGTCTGCTGCCCAGCCTGATGAACCACTGTCTGCTGCCCAGCCTGATGAGTCACTGTCTGCTGCCCAGCCTGATGAGCCACTGTCTGCTGCCCAGCCTAAGGGGCTCCTGTTTGATGCCCAGCCTGAGATTTTCCTGACAGCTGCCCAGCCTGGTGTCCCGGTTCCTGCCTTCCAGCTTGGCATCTCTGTTCCTGCCTTCCAGCTTGGCGTCTCTGTTCCTGCCTTCCAGCCTGGCGTCCCGGTTCCTGCCTTCCAGCTTGGCGTCTCTGTTCCTGCCTTCCAGCCTGGCGTCCCGGTTTCTGCCTTCCAGCCTGGCGTCCCAGTTCCTGCCTTCCAGCCTGGCGTCCCGGTTCCTGCCTACCAGCCTGGCGTTCTGGTTCCTGCCTTCCAGCCTGGCGTTCTGGTTCCTGCCTTCCAGCCTGGCGTTCCGGTTCCTGCCTTCCAGCCTGGCATCTCGGTTCCTGCCTTCCAGCCTGGCGTCCCAGTTCCGGCCTTCCAGCCTGGTGTCCCGGTTCATGTCTTCCAGCCTGGTGTGTCTGCCTTCCAGCGTGACATACCTGCCTTCCAGCCTGGTGTACCGGGTCATGTCTTCCAGCCTGATGTGCCTGCCTTCCAGCCTGGTGCCCCGGTTCCCACCTTCCAGCCTGATGTGCCCGCCTTCAAGCCTGATGCCCCGGTTCCCACCTTCCAGCCTGATGTGCCCGCCTTCCAGCCTGGTGTCCCGGTTCCTGCCTTCCAGCCTGATGTGACTGCCTTCCAGCCTGATGTGCCTGCCTTCCAGCCTGAGGTGCCTGCCTTCCAGCCTGATGTGCCTACCTTCCAGCCTGGTGTGCTTGCTTTCCAGCCTGGTGTGCTCGCTTTCCAGCCGGATGTGCCCGCTGTTTGCCCAGATGTGCCCGCTGTTTGCCCGGATGTGCCCGCTGTCTGCCCAGATGTGCCCGCTGTTTGCCCGGATGTGCCAGCTGTCTGCCCGTATGTGCCAGCTGTCTGCCCGGATGTGCCAGCTGTCTGCCCGGATGTGCCCGCTGTCTGCACGGATATGTCGGTACCCGCTACCCTGCTCAAGCCTCTTTTTGCCCAGTTTGTCACCATGGACCTTCCCCGGCAACAGACAGTTGGAGCGTCCGGAGGCCGCTCCTTTGAGGGGGGGTACTGTCAGGAAAGGTTCCATCCGCTGGTGCTATTTATCACCTGGCTCGCAGTACTGCGTCTCACCAGCAGGTGTCTCCTGACAGTTCCAAACTGTCAGGAGAACTTCTCCCTGCTGGAGTTATATCACCCTTGGGATGCAGTACTGGTCTCCACCAGCAGATGGACCCTGACAGTATGGAGCATACAGCCCTCCCTGCGCTCAGGTGTGACCTGAACTTAATTATTACACGTCTATATATACCCGGCGAGTTCAAGCTGACCTCGCCCTGGTATCTTTCTACCTTTCTGACCTGGAGCCTGCAAACCTGACCCTGAACCCTGCTTCCGACCCGACCTGATCCCTGTCCCAAGCCCATCCTGGGCTTATCCTTCCTATTGCCTGTTTACCCTGGATCCTGTTCCCCTTGGATTCCTGCCCCGCAGCCTGTCCATCCATCCGCTCCCTACTCTGTTGTGTTCCCGTCCTCACCCTTCTGCTGACATCCCCTGGTGTATGACCTCGGCCTGGCTTTTGTTTACGATCACGGTATCTCCCCTTGATTTGTATATACTATTTGTTGTTGTGCACTGGTTGTCTTCACATGTTTGTAAATAAACACCTTTTTATTCCACTACATACCTTGTTGGTCTCCTCTGTGCAGTCACACAGTACTAGTCTACCTGATTCTCTGACAAAACCTTTCGGTGAGGATTTTTGATTGTGCGAGGAAATTTACTTCTTCAGAGCAATTTCTCTTCACTCTCATAATTTGCCCTTTAGGAATGTTTTTAATCCAGAGAGGATGGTGGCCGCTAGTAGTAGGTAAGTAGCTGTTTCTATCAGTAATTTAAAAAAACACCTTTGTTTCAAGTTCAAGTTTATTGTCAGGTAAAGATTGCTGACCTTTGCTTATCCCATAACTATTTCTGGTATGCCAGTCAGTTCTATTCTCAAAAAAGAGGCGTTGCGATGGCTGCCAAATTCGCACCAAGCATCGCCAACCTCTTCATGGCAGAGTGGGAAGACAAAGTCATTTTTAAGGAAAGAAGGGCAGAATTGATAATTTATAAACGTATTATAGATGATCTATTTTTTATCTGGGCAGGACCAGTGGACTCTCTACAAGAATTTTTAATCACTCTGTGAATGACAACACCAACAACATAAAGCTAACCTCTGAGTTTCACAATACTGAAATACATTTTTTAGATGTAAACATATATCGCAGAGGCCCAAAACTTGAAACAATGGTGTTTTTTAAAATTACCGATAGAAACAGCTACTTACCTACTACTAGCGGCCACCATCCTCTCTGGATTAAAAACATTCCTAAAGGGCAAATTATGAGAGTGAAGAGAAATTGCTCTGAAGAAGTAAATTTCCAAATGGGGGGGCGTGGCCGGACCTGACTGAGTGATGGACGCTTGAGCTCTGAGCTCCAGCCACCTCAGACCGAATTTTGACAATTTGCAGAGATTCCTGGCCCTGATCTCTTTTAACTACGATGGATACTGCCTCCAGACACTCTTCGGCTTCTCGATCCCGCTCCCCGAGGGAGCAGAATGGCGCTCTGAATCAGCACATCTCGGAGATGTTCCGAGCGGGCAGAAGTAACATGGCGGCTTCCCGCCAGGGTTCCTTCAGGGAAACCCGTAAGCACAGTCCACGCTGCAGCAAGAAATAATTTTAACAGCGACCCAGAGTGATCCCCCCTTGTCCTCCGGAGGACACCCGCACAGCCTGATAGCCTCCCCCCAACAACAGATTAATCTCCAAGACCTGAGGGCTGTGGCAGCGGACATTAAGGACACCTTGTCCGCCGTCATTGCGGAGTTGCGATTGGACTTCCACGCCCTTAATGACCGAGTCTCGGAAACGGAGAGAGTGTTGGAGGACCACGACCTAGTGGTTCAGCGGTTTACCCGCGGTTTACATACCTTGCAGCTCTGTGAAGTGAACCGGCACCTGGAAGACCTGGAGAACCGCAGCCGACGCCATAACCTCCGCGTGCGCGGTATGCCTGAGGAGGTTGAAGGGGAACAGATGCCACAGGCTGTAGTGGGCCTATTCAACTCTGTGCTCGGTAGGCCACCGACAACAGTCATTGCACTGGAGCGTGTACACCGAGCCCTGCGCCCACGCTGGCGTGCTACCGCCCCCTCGAGGGACATTGTTTGCTGCCTGGTGGATTTTGTCCTGAAAGAGGAGATTCTGAAGCAGGCGAGGGGCAAGCACCTCGCACACGGTGACACCCCTGTACAAATCTTCCAGGATTTGTCTGGAATTACCCTCCAACACCTACGGGATCTCAAGCCGCTCCTGGATGTACTCCGCTCAAAGGAGATTCGTTACAAATGGAAATTTCCTTTCTGCCTTGCAGCCACTCACCTAGGCCGCACTGCCCTCCTCAAAGTGCCGGAGGATCTGCCCCACTTCTGTGAGACTCTGGGACTACCTTTGGTGGCGGTCCCGGATTGGTATGCCACCTTCCGCTGCTCTGTGGGCAGATGGGGCAAGTCACCGGAGGAACGGATGGAGACCCAAGCCACCAGAACCCACAGGAGGCGATCGCCGTCTGGATCCAGAAACCCCCCAGGCGCAACCACCTCCCGGAGGAACCGTGAACCGTTGGCCTCCCCCGGAGCTAGGAGAGCACGCAGGGATTATTGAAGGCTATTCCACCACATCTAACCCAGCCTCATAAATTGCTGATTTTGTGGCTAGTGTTCCGTTTACAATTTTTATTTTCTACCTTTTTAATTGTTTTGTTAGACTTGTTGAACAAATGGCCCGGTTTTTATGGCTCCCGAGTTGGCACACGACTGTGGTTGCGGCCCGGACTGACTGGTTTCACACACTTGACTTTCGAACTGTGCCTGATATCCGCTGACACCTCCTCTGGGGACTCGCCAGCGTCTGCCTCCGCTAACTACAACACCCAGGATGCTCTGCGGTGGGAAGACGCCTAAAGCAAACAGGAAGAGGTACACCAGTCTGGACGCTCCGGCGGACGATCGGAACTTGTTCTCTGTTTTTTGGTTCCGCTATGCTCCACCCTCCTACCTGCGCCATTTAGTGCTCGGGTATGTCTCCAGGACTGCGGAAGTCTATGCCCGCCCTTGTAGTTTTCCCTGTATGGACCGATGGCGGGGATCGGACGCTGCTCCTCTTTAGCCCACTACGTAGGATCCCTGCTGGTGAGCCCTGGAACCACCGGCATCGCGCCGAGCCTCCCGAGTCGGCTCATAGCTAGCCTACTGACTGGACACTCGGCATGCGAGGACCACATCACTTGAATGGCTGCATCGCGACCACTGCCAGAGGTCCTACGGGGTGGTTTCCCTGATTGACTGTTCCTGGCCTTACCGGTGCCACGCACACACCCACAAACTTTCCGCCGGATACGGTAATTTGGACCTGCTACCTGTACTTCTCACTAATGACTGTCCACAATGTATTTGGTTGAAGTACATGATGTGGGTTGTGGTTTATTGTTTAGAGATTAATTAGACAGTTTTTCAGTCACTTACTAGTTAGTGCTAAACGTGTTTAGCTTTAGTTACATGGGATTATTTGGCACATAACTGTCTGGGGCCATGCATTTCCCTCCCCGAGCCGATTCCAGACCCTGGGCCGCTTTTGGTCCGATGGTGCAGAGTCCTCTCCTATGTTGTGGCGGGAGGGCTTTGTATTGCACGCTGGTAGTGTGGGAATCCGGGTTATGCCCTGCATTGTTTTTTGTCCTTAGTTGCAGCCCCCTCTATCCCCCTCTTTTGAGGGCAGGGTCACATACCCGTTGGCTACCCTCCGCACTTACTGTATCTTATGGCCGGGTCTGTCTATGAGATTTATAGCGCTACCTCCTCGGTCTGCGGTGGCTTACCCTATTGGGATTTACATTACTTTTTCTTCTCTGTTCTCGGGCTGTGTCCCGGCCAACCCCCACACGGTGGCGTTCGGTGGTGCCTGTGCACCGTTTGGAGCACGGGTGCTCTGAGTGTGCCGTATATCTCTGATTTGACTCTTCCCTCACCAGGTAAAGGGACTTTGTCCTGCTACCTAATCGGTATTTTTGCTCATCGTTAAGTGTTCACGTATCACCTCTGCGTGTCTATTGAGCCCCTCCCCTATCCTTTACCCCTACGGGAGCCGTATTTCGCCCCGCCCCCCTAACGATTCCCCCAGTCATGACGGACGGACCATCTTCCTCCATGCCACCGTTGCGTCGGGCTCCGTGCCCCCCAAAGCTTAAGCTCCTTTCGATTAACATTCGCGGCCTTAATACCCCCGAAAAACGCTCACAGCTTTTATACTCACTCCAAAAAGACAAACCCCACATTGTCCTTATCCAAGAGACTCATTTCCGCTCAGACTCCATTCCCAAACTGCACAGTCGATATTTTCCTATTGCTCACCATGCCACTAATGACATAGCGAAATCAAAAGGGGTTTCCATCCTTGTATCAAAATCCTGCCCATTCCAGATCTCTGACTTTCAAAAGGATACGTCAGGCAGATATCGCTTTATGAAAGGCACACTTTATGGTAAACCATACACGATCGCAAACATATATGCCCCAAACTCCAAACAGGTTACCTTCTTTCGTGACACGTTCTATCAACTGACTGCCTTTCAAAGTGGAACACTGATTGTAGGTGGGGACTTTAACGTCCCTCTGTCACCCTCTCTTGACACGTCAAACGGGTCGACTTGTCTGTCCTATCGTGCATTACGTGCCATTAAATTACAACTCAACACGCTCACACTGCATGACACTTGGTGCACGCTCCATCCAAACGAGAAGGACTTTTCCTTCTTTTCTCCTTTACATAGCAAGTATTCCAGAATTGATCACTTCTATATCTCGCAAGCTGACCTCACGCTTCTTACGGGGGCCACGATTGAACCCATGACACTGTCCGATCACCACCCTATTACCATGTCCCTGGTTCTCCCAGATCACAGTGCCAGATCCGCAATCTGGAGGATGGATGACTCCCTTCTCCTGGATTCGGAAGACTCCCGTCGGATCTCGGAACGTCTCGCCCAATACTTTGTAGAAAACGACGTTGCTGACACTCCCCGCACCACCCTGTGGGCGGCACATAAGTGTGTCATCCGGGGTGAACTAATCTCCTTAACAGCCAAACGAAACAAGATACGGAAGGCCCGCATAGCTGAATTGTCCGAACGGGTCAAAAAACTTGAGAGAGCACATAAACTTACCTTGTTAACCCAAACTCATTCGGACCTACTGAAGGCTAGGGAGGATCTGATGGAAGAAATCCAAGTAACTTTAAAACGTAAATATGCCTTTACCCACAAGTTGTTCTATGAATTTGGAAACAAAGCGGGGAAGCTACTAGCGTCGGCTATACAAAGGAAAAAAGCTAGTAACACCATTCACACTATTAATACCCCTTTGGGGGTCTCCATCAATAGGACGGACCATATCGCCCAAGAGTTTTTAAAATACTTTTCCGCCCTGTATAACCTACCGAAGCCCAATGACTGCGGGACCCCCCAGGATAGGCAGATGCTCATAGAAGACTTCCTCTCTGAGTATGGCCTCTCTCCGGTCTCACCTGATGGGTTATTGGGTTTAGACTCCCTAATTACGTCAGAGGAGGCCATGGTGGCTCTAAAACAGCTCAAGGCGGGAAAAAGTCCGGGCCCTGACGGGTTGCCGGTCGGCTACTACAAGGCTTTCTCAGGAATGCTGATCCCTAAATTTGTTGCCGCCTTTAACACACTCCCTTCTTCTCCTAATCCGCACCGCGATCTCTTAGAGGCCCACATCACACTAATCCCTAAACCGGGTAAGGATGTAACTCTTGTCGCAAACTACCGCCCTATCTCCCTACTGAACATAGACGTTAAATTGTACGCCAAGATTATAGCCAATAGGTTGCTGCCATTCCTCCCCAAATTTGTTTCGACGGATCAGGTTGGTTTTGTCCCTGGTAGGGAAGCCAGGGACAACACCATTGGTTGACCTCAACGAGTACCAAAGGTTTTTTTTTATCGTTGGACAGGGTGGCCTGGGACTACATGTCCACAGCATTAAGTAAACTAGGTCTTCCGTGTCGCCTCCTCCAAATGATAATGGCTTTATACTCTGTCCCAACTGCACGGATCAGGGTGAACGGTCGACTGTCGGACGCCTTCTCCATGGCCAATGGTACCAGACAGGGATGCCCGCTCTCCCCCATAGTTTTTATCCTGGCCTTAGAACCCTTTCTCCGCAGGTTGCGCGACAACTCGGCCATTAAGGGCATTACCATTAAGCAGAAACATTGTAAAATAGCAGCGTACGCGGATGACATTTTATTATTTCTCTCGGACCCGATAACCACCATACCCAATCTTCTAAAAGACTTCCAACTCTTCAATAGGCTATCCAATTTACAGATTAACTTTAGCAAATCAACGGCACTGAATATATCCCTCCCCAGCACAACAGTTGCCCTTTGTCAGCAGTGGTGACGTACCTAGGCATTAAACTCCCTACGGTCTTAACTGACCTTTATGCCAAAAACTTCCTGCCTATTCTCCAGACCATAAGGGATGACCTGCACGACTGGAACAAGGGCCGCTTTTCGTGGTTTGACAGGGCGGCAATCTTAAAAATGAACGTTCTACCCAGGTTATTGTACCTTATGCAGGCCATCTAAAATACCTCCCTCCTTTTTCACCTTTTGTAACCGCTTCTGTAGGTCATTCCTATGGGCGGATCACCCCCTAGGATAGGTTGGGACAGATTTACTCTCCCCAAGCTGAAGGGGGGATTGGGTCTGCCAGAGATCTCCCTATATTACAAGGCTTGCCAACTCGCGAGGATAGTTGACTGGCACAGACACGGACACAACAAGGACTGGGTCGACATTGAAAACACTTTTTTACAGTTCCCATTATCGCACACACCGTGGATTACCGCCAGTTCAGTTCTGAAAACTTGTACCGAGCACCCATTAATTGGCCCTACTTTGGTCAATTTCAGAGCTGCCTGCGGAATTCTAGACTTAACCCCTTCCCCCGGGCCCATGACACCCATCACCCACAACCCTGACTTCCCACCTGACGTCTCTGCAACTGACGGGACGATAGTCGTCCCTACGGCAATACCTAGAGCAAACCAATTCTTCATCGCAGGCTCCCTGCTTGCCCCTTCCGAGATGGCTGCTAAATTCCCAAATCTACAAATACCCTTCTTCAAATTTTTACAGATTAGACATTTTTTGCAAAGCGCCCCGTCTCTCTCCCATTGGCATAGAGAACGCACTCAGTTTGAACTTCTCTACGATGACCTCGGGCCACCAGACCCACCTGATCTCCATCCTATACTCCCTTCTTTATTCGAGGGCAGTCCCAAACACTAAAATCCACCGTTTATGGGACGAAGACCTGTCGACCTCCCTTTCTCCTGCCGACTGGGAAAGAGTCTGGGAATACGCTCACAAGGGGTCCATTAATGTCTCTGCACAGGAAAATAGATTCAAACTCTACTCGAGATGGTACAGAACACCCGACAGGCTTCATAAACTCTTCCCTGGCGTCCCCCCTACGTGTTGGAGATGCAACACTGAGGTGGGTTTGCTTCTGCACGTGTGGTGGGATTGTCCTCTGATACGGCCCTACTGGAAGAAGGTACATGATCTCATTGTACGAATCACCACCTTTACTCCTGATTTTTCCCCAGCTCAGTACCTTCTGCACCACACATCTCTACCTAGGCAGACGTATCGCAAATCCCTTATGTTACACCTCATCAACGCAGCCACCCAATGCGTCCCACTACGCTGGAGGAGCACCACTCCCCCAAGTGTCGCAGATTGGTTCTCTCGGGTTCAGAAAATAGAGGAGATGGAAAGAATCATCCATCAGACTAAAGACACTCATGAGAAGTTAAAGACTACTTGGGCCTGCTGGACGCATTATAGGATGTCCTTGGGTTCTGCAGATCCGGATGCTGCAGACCCCGATGGTATGGTTGACACTTAACTGGTGCCAGAACTCCGTCTCCCCCATTCATGTCATCCCTACTCACCCCCTCTCCCCCCAATGCTCCCCTTGCACTCCCTTCTAGAGACCACCTTGGCCGGGGCATTCTTCCTTATACTCCCCTATTGGCTCTGGGTAATGCATATTACCCCTTCTATTTCAACATGCTCAAATTCCTTAGTGGCTGCTGTTCTAATAGACACTATATAGTGTGGACACTGTTGTTTACTGTACATGGGCTGAGGGACCTGGGTTTATACTTGCTTGAACCAATATTTTATTGTATTAGGTCAGGCTTTTGGGGCCCCTCCTGCCCACAGTAGAGCTCCTGGTGGGGTGAGCGGGAGGGGATGTTACCCAAGTGTGATGTGATGTTAGCTACGTGGTATAAGAAGATGAGTCACTTCATAGTTACTATGCTTCCTGTTCACAATGCATTCTATACATAGGTTGTCATATTTCCTTTGTACTTATGTGCATTTAATGTACAAATGCTGTTGCTGTTCTTCCTATCGATGACTATGTATTGTAAAAGCTTTAATAAATTGTTTTAAAAAAAAAAAAGAAGTAAATTTCCTCGCACAATCAAAAATCCTCAACGAAAGGTTTGAGGCCAGAGCATACAATCCACACACAATGGAGAAACTAGTAGAGGAAATAAAAACTATACCTAGAGAATCTTGTTTACAAACAAAACCGATTGCCAATGTCATAGCCACCAATACTAATGGGGTTTCATCTCACAATTCCATACTCAGTATAAGGAGGTGGAAGCCACATTCAATCAACATTGGCACATTCTACTGTTAGATATAAAACTAAGTTCTGTACTTCCACCCAAACCGCAGTTCATATACAGAAAAGCACCGAATTATGGAGATCGAATAGTAAAGAAAGTACTGGATCCCCCTACTAAACCCCAGTCTTTCTGGGATCAAAATGGTTTCTTTGCCTGTAGGAAATGCAAGGCATGTAGAGAAGTTTCAAAAACCATTAGAGGCCTGAACAAGTTTTCATCTCCAGCCAACAATCAGGAATTTGATATAGAACAGTTTATCACCTGTAACAGCAACTATGTAGTGTATGCCTTAAAGTGCCCCTGTGATCTTCTTCTTTACATAGGACGTACTAAAAGAAAATTGAAAGTACGCATACTAGAACATATCAACAACATTAAGATTGGCTTTAAAGACCAAAATGTGTAGTAGCTTAGAGGATTGTTTCATAACCATAACCACATATTTATTGTTTTAAAACAGTCTTTTATTGGTTTTTATATGTGTCTAAACATAACATATTGTTTTACTATTCTTTCTATTACTTTTAATGTATTGTAGTAATAATATGATTGCCTTCAATCCGAGTGTTTATCAGGGCTTATCCGGTTTAAACCAATACGCGGATGTGCTCTGCTGACAGGAAGATCGCACCACTAACAGGGCTGTTCCGCCCTCAGTCTGAAGCGATCGTCATTACGATCATTTTGGCTGTGCGTACACGAACAGCCCCGCTTACCACCGCCCACAGTTGGGTAAAATCCTCAAAGGTGCGAGTGCGCCTGTGTAGGAACGACGCGATCGTGATCAGCGTCAGCCAATAGGCGGAGGAAGCGAACGGTGCGAGCATATATAACAGGTCATTGATACGTTCGGTCACACCCTCAGACGAAGTCAGCCAATGACGAAACGCGTCAGGGCGTGACCGCTATTGAACGACCAGAAGCACTGTGAACGCTCCAGGACCAGGAACAAGGAAGTTAACAGGGACAACTTTATTGTCATGGAGACTGGAGCAAATACACAGGCACAGTAACACATTTCATGCTTGATTGAGATTGTTTATCTTGGGGTACGCATAACTTATAAGGGGTACTTGTGGGCTTCAATAAACTTTTAAACGGTACTGCACTATATGTATTTATTTCCTTATATGTTATTGCTGTGCGGACCCAACAAGTGAAAACAGGCGTGGAGAGTGCAATATTCAAAACAGATGCAGATGACTATTCCAGGCTGTTTTTATTTCACAGTTCAGTGAGTGCATCCCCAAAAGGGGAGAACATCCCCCCACGTGGTGACTGGTGAAAGGAGCACTTGATAAGGAATACTTTGATAAGGAATACTTTGACCAATGACATTTGGTTCACCTGCACCATTATTGTTTCCTATGTGTAACATATAGAGGGCTTTCAAATGGTGGTTTAAAAATAGCGCTGCTACAGTATCATACTGGACTTTGGGACTTTTTTTAGTTTCTCTCCCCTTTTTTTTACTGTTTGTTAGATGTTGTACATTGTTTAAGCAGCTGCTTGACGGTATATATATATATATATATATATATATATATATATATATACATAATTTTTTTCATCTCAAATCCTGCTGCCAATCATCTTGATTGCTTAGTCCTGAGCGCTGAGCAGTGCTAAAAATTGAAGGAAGGGTGACACTAGCACTATTTTTTGGGCATCTAGTAGTATGTGTACATTTTAGTAATCTAGAGCCCCGTACACACGACCGGATCTATCCGCTGAAACTGGTCCGATGGACCAGTTTTAGGGGACAGATCCGGTCGTGTGTAGGCCCGAGCGGACAATTGTCCGGCGGATCGGACAGTTTCCAGCGGATAAAAATTTCTTAGCATGCTAAGAAATCTGTCCGCTGGAAACCTGTCCGTCGGACGTGTTCGGTCGTCTGTACAGACTCACCGGACACGTCCGACCGACCGCCATCCCTCGCATGCGTCGTACTGATTTGACGCATGCGTAGAAGCTTTGACCTTCCAGGGCCGCCCACTTCGCCGCGTCATCATCGCGGCGACGACGCGGCCATGGCCCGCATATTGTTTACGCGCAGATTTCTGTCTGATGGTGTGTACAACCATCAGACAGAAATCCGGCAGTGGACGCAGCGGATCTGTCCACTGAAAACGGTCCGGCGGACCGTTTTCAGTGGATAGATCCGCTGGTGTGTACGCAGCCTAAGAGATGGACGAGTTGGGTGGAATAGTTAATAATAAGATAACATCGCCGGAGGGCAATATTGTATCATAAACAATTAACTTGTCAACAAGAAGTGAACAACAAAGCATATCCTATGAGCGCAAAATGTAATAACTTATCTATCATCAGTAATGTGGACTATGACATTTTACATGACACATAGCGCATAGGTTGGATCGGAACAGTTTACTACTCCAGAGTATATCGAATTGTTTGTAAGGCGACACCTTGAATACAGATTGGCGTAAGTTGTGGTATTAGTCTCTGTTTAACCTCCAGGTGAAGATTTAAGTTGTATTATGCCCTAAGTAGGGTTCGCCAACTTGGTATGTTGATAAAAGGGGGCCCTTATCTGATCAATGTAATAACTTGTGTGTCTAAGGCCTCGTACAGACGACCGGATCTGTCCGCTGAAACCTGTCCGACGGACAGTTTCCAGCGGACAAGGCTGAATTGTCCGTTGGTCCGCTGGCTTGTACACACCAGCGGCCAAAAATCCCCTCGGACCAGAACGCGGGCACGTAAACCACATACGACGTCACTATAAAGGGAAAGACCAAAGTCAACGGCGCCGCCCTCTGTTCCGCTTTTGCTATTTACGCGTTCCCTCGTGTTAACGAAGGTTTGGTTAGAGCCGATTCGCGCTTTTCAGTCTCCGCGCTTTACAGGTTGTATTCTCGGGTTCAGTGCGTGTGCTTGCGGGATCGTAGTTGGCAATCAGGTACAGGCTTTCAGGTCGTTTCTGCTTTGCAGTTGCGTCCTGTCCGCTTGTATCTGTTTGTCGCGTGTTCTTTGCAGGTAGTGCTGGATTTGGGGGTGCTTTCTGTTAGAGTGCGTTCTTGACTGACCAGCTGGCCGGTTTGAAGCCATAATGGAGCAGCAGCGTCGCTTTACGCGAATTGGTGCTGGATATGGGCTTGCTTCTGTATTTGCTCATCGATCCAGTAGTTTGGCCAGGAACAGGGGGAGGAGGAGTTCCTGGGCCAAGAATTGGTTACGCCAGCGTGACCAATTCTCTCTAATGCCTCTGCTTAGGGAAATCCAGGAGAATAATCCTAATGACTATAGGAACTTTCTCCGTATGACGGACCCCGTTTTCAACCGTCTGCTGGATCTTCTGTCCCCCTATATCACGAGGCAGGACACTGTGATGCGCCAAGCCATCACGGCCGAGCAGAGGCTTATTGCCACGTTGCGGTACCTGGCAACTGGGAGGAGCCTGCAGGACCTCAAGTTCTCGACAGGCATCTCTCCCCAGGCGCTTGGGATCATCATACCGGAGACGTGTTCTGCCATCATACAAGTTCTGCAGGAGGAGTATATTAAGGTAAGTTTCCTCATTTTAACATCACAATCTGTCTTTAATAATGTATGCTAAAGTATTGTATGTCTTTGATTTTTCCAGAATAACCATGATTGATTGTAATATGCTGTGTGTTGAACGTTCCCTTTTCTCCCTATGCATGTTGATATAAGCTTTCCATGTTCTTTTTTTTGGTCTACCTGCATATTTTTACCTTACCCACTATTAACCTGTCCAGCATGCTATCCTAGGGACAAACACACCTAGCCTATATATTTGTGGCCAGAAATACTCCCTGCCCAATTTTTTTACGCAATTCGAATACTGTGATGTTGCACAGGGATGCTTGTCGGATTATGTTTGCAATGTTTATGTGCCAAAGTACTAATTTTCTTTATTTGTTTGTCCCCACAGCTTCCCTCCACGCCACAGGAATGGCAGACTGTGGCTTCCCAATTTGCCCAGCAGTGTGATTTTCCGAACTGCGGTGGAGCAATAGATGGGAAACACGTCCGCATAGTGCCGCCACCCCGTTCGGGGTCCTACTATTTTAACTATAAAGGTTTTCATAGTATCGTGTTGATGGCGGTGGTGTCGGCACACTACAAATTTTTGTATGTGGACGTGGGGAAGAACGGCCGGCTGTCTGATGGGGGAGTGTTCGCGCGGACTGAATTCTACAGGCGTCTACAAACTGGTGGTCTGGAACTGCCACCGGATGAAGACAATGTGGAAGGACTTACGTTTGTTTTTTTAGGGGACGAAGCTTTTGGGCTTGGACCTCACCTCATGCGGCCTTTTCCCCAGAGGACCCTCACCTCAGAGAGGAGGGTGTTCAATTATCGGCTGGCCAGAGCCTGGAGGGTAGTCGAGAATGCCTTTGGGATACTGGCCAGCCGGTTCCGCCTGTTCCTAACAGCGATACAACTGGCGGAATATAAATTGAACACCGTTGTTTTTGCCTGCTGCATTTTGCACAATTTTTTACGCAGGCACTCCCAGGCGTACCTACCGGTGCTGAGGCAGGACTACCCTCAGATACCCTTCCTGGGCTGGACACTGGTCGCGCTGGCTTGGCCACCCAATCTGCTCGTGAGGTACCGACAAATATGTTGAGTACTTCATGGGTCGGGGGGCCATTGCTATGCCTGATCATATTTCTTTCTAATTCGGCCCCCAAAAGAAAGAAATATTCACAGAAATAATAAATAATTTGACCATTGGACTTTATACAGTTGTTTGTCATTATTGCTTTTTCTCTTTTTATCTGTCTTCCTGGTTCTCCAACTTACTAGTGCACTTCTAGTGACAAATTTAGTTCTCATGTTTTAGTAAATAACCACAATTGCACATTTTTCACTCATCTACAAACTGGGTATTGAGCATAGAAAGAAGAAGCCACTAATTTTTCAGATTTTGATGTAAAAAATGTATTTGCAGCTTGTTCATTACCCACAAAATTTGGTGTTTTTTGATCAAAACATGGCTTTTTTTTATTTTTAACAATTTAGTACTATCTTTTATTTTCCGAATTTTTTGGGGTTTTTTTTTGGAAAATATATATATTTTTTTGTTTTTTTTTAAATAATATAGATCTTTTTTGACGATATTTTTTATTATCAAAAAAATATATTTTTTTAATTTTTTTTTTTGGTCAGATTTTTTTTTTTTCTTTTTGTGATTTTCTTTTTTTATCTTTTTTTTTTTATTTGGTTGTTGATTTTCCAAACTTTTTTTTTAATACAAAGGTTAAAATGTACAAACAATAGAACTTACAAAGTTCAAACTTTTCTCTATTCACAACAACAGTCAGTCATGGTGTGATTTCACACCGGAACACGCCAAAATTTGAAGATGCACACATTCAGTGTAATTCACCAAATGTGATTTATTCAACAGAGAAACACAGACAAATGCCCACATGTGCTATCTGCCATCATGGGTGATCAATGTCTGTGTTTTGTGGGTGCAAACCCTTCCTCTCAACTACTTGAGAATTGAGGAGGGGGTTGTACCCACAAAGCACAGACAATCGATATTCTGTGATGGCAGATAACACATGTTGGCACACTGTTAGGTAGATTCACAAAGAGTTAAGCCGGCTAATCAGTAGATAAGCCGACCTAACTCTGAATCTACGCCGGCGTTTGTTTAAGTGTATTCTCAAACAGAGATACACTTAAACAAAGCTAAGATAGGCTGGCTCGCGCCGTTCTATCTTAGCTTGCAATGTTTCTGTTGTCCGCTAGATGGCGCTTCCATTGCGGCCGGCGTAGATTATGTAAATGAGGGGATACGCCGATTCACAAACGTACGCCAGGCCTACACCGTCACATTACGTCGTTTCCGTAAGGGATAGGCCGCCTAAAGTTATTCCACCTATGAAGTGGAATAACAATGTTAAGTATGGCCGCCGTTCCCGCCGCGAGGTTCGAATTTTTTACGTCGTCCGCGAATCGGGATTTACGTCGTTTACGTACCCGTCGAAATCAATAGGCCCGTATGGCCTACTTAGCCGCAATGCGCACTGGGAAATGTAGTCGCCCGGCGCATGCGCAGTGTCAAAAAACGTCAAAAAACGTGAGGTCAAGCCTCATTTCCATACAACACGCCCCCCTCCAAGTCATTTGAATTAGGCGCCCTTACGCCCGCTCGTTTTAGGCTACACCGCTGTAGATTAGCATTTAAGTGGTTTGTGAATCACTACTAGCCTAACTAATTTACGGCGGTGTAGCCTAAAAAGGCTAGGCTAGGCCGCCCTAAAGTTAGGCGCCCCTACGTGAATCTACCTATGTGTGTGCATCTTCAAATGTTGGCGTATTGTTTTGAAAAACCTTAAAAATGGTTGGGGGGATGGGCGGGGGGGGGTTTAGTCTTTGACACGGCCCATCATGTCGATTATATTTTTATAATTCTGTTCAATGACTAACATCCTTTGCCTCATATTGTCCATCTCTGTGCTGCACTCCATAATCTGCTGTATTATGATTTGTGCACTTGCACGTGAAAAGTGCGGAACACCATCTTCATCCCCTAAAAAAAAAAAAAATTAAAATTATTATTTTGCAGGCCTATCTACATCTGTTTTGCCCTATAAAGCTGGGGTAACACTGACCTGATGGGCTGCTCATTTCCACCTCACCAACTTCAACAACTTCTCCTTCTTCGACAACTCCTCCTTCTTCCACAACTTCACCCTCATCTTCAACAACTCCTCCTTCTTCCACAACTTCACCGTCATCTTCAACAACTCCTCCTTCTTCCCCAACTTTACCCTCATCTTCAACAACTCCTCCTTCCACAACTTCACCCTCATCTTCAACAACTCCTCCTTCATCTTCCATAAATCCTCCTTCTTCCATAAATCCACCTTCTTCCATAAATCCAACTTCTTCTTCCTCAACTTCCCCTTCATCTTCCATAACTCCTCCTTCCAAAATGGCTTCTTCCTCCTCTCTTCCTTCCACCACTCCTTCCACATCCTCCTCCTCCTCCACATGCCGAGATGGTCTTTTTGTTGGCGTTTGTCTGGCCCTCCCTGCCTCCTCCAAATGCTGTCGTCTTCTTTCCCCTAAATAACACAAAACAAAAGGTATACTCATCAGCACACAGATATTGGAGAGCAGAAATCGCACACATTGCTCAGAAGAGGCTTTAAATTTGTATTGTTTTTTGTCTTCTTCCACCAAACCTACATTTTTATATGACTTATAGCCCAAGCTCTGATCCTGCCCCTTTTTAGCGAAGTGACACACATGGATGTCCCCCCTAAAATTTATTTCTCGGAGACCCTAAAAAAGTTAGTTTTTTTTGGGGGGAGACACAGGTGCTCTTGATTCCAGATGGAAAAACAGCTGCTTATTATCACTGTTGAGAATGAATCCTGTTTGCCTTTCACATTCTATTAATTTCTCAAAAAAAAATCATCTTTTCCACAATGTTTACAAACGTTGGTTTTTGCCAGATAGCCATGTTTAGGTGTGTTGTTCCTGGACCAACATCGGATTTCTGAGAAACGATGTGATGTTACGATGTTTACTATTAACGATCGTTGAAAAAGATAGGTATTTTCTTTAAACACATACAATTTCAACATGTGTTCAAAAGTACAACCAGGCCAAGGAGGCAGATGTAGAAATATACATGACAACAAATTAATAAAGACAATTGACCCAAAAAAAAAAGGACTTACTTTTCCTAATAATTTTCTTGATCATCGTAAACTGATGTGGCTCCCGCAGTTTCAAGTCGGACCAACGTTTCCGGAGCTGTTCTTTTGATCTGGTGACACCAAACATCTCCTGAATTCTCCTCGCCACCTTGTCCATAATTTTGGCCTTTCTGCGGTTAGGGGTCTTGTATGGGCCATGTTCCCCATTGTAGTCCTTCCTCCGCAGTATGTCAACTAACTCCACCATCTCTTCTAAAGCCATATTAGTGGCCTTATAGCGTTTGGGCCTGGATCGGGACGTTCCTGCCTCTGTCCCTTCATTTTCAGGCTGAGAGCTTAGTGCACGCTCGTGTGACATCGCCATTTTTCCGTTTCACAGTTATTAGGGGCGTGGAAAAGAGGAAATGTTCCTTCACGGGCGGTGACGAGGGCGGTGTTTTATGCATACGCGGAGTGTATAGAATGAAAACAACGTGATTACGTAGGTTACGCAGAGATTATTCGAGCATTTAGAGAAGCTACAGAGTTAACGCCATCTTTCCCTTTCACATTGATTAGGGGCATGGAAAAGACTAAATGTTCCTTCATGGGCGGTGACGAGGGCAGCGTTTCATGCATACGCGGAGTGTATAAAAGGAAAACAATGTGATTACGTAGGTTACGCGGAGATTATTCGAGCGTTCTAAGCGAGGAGCTACAGAGACGAAGGTAAGAAATTACAACATGGGATCAGCAGAGGCCTAGAAACTTGAGAAGCCATGGGATGGGGGTTTGGTCTGTTGTTTGCACCCTTTTAACGCTATTATGTATCTTGGGGACCAAAATGGTATTTTGTTCTCCAAATGCTTGGACACATCACAAAATCTAGATGTGAAGAATGCTCTACCTCTTTTTAATTTTTGTCTGGTGTATTCAGATCATGCAAGTATTGTTCTGTGTTGGTTGGACAGAGGTAATTAGGAAGTGTCTTATGTCATCAATGCTGAGGGGCAGGATATCTACACATGAAATAGTGCCTTGATGAATGCTATCATTAATAATAATTGTGGATGGTTATAGATGCCACGTATTTAGTGAAATGGAACCAAAGGGTCTGCATGTAAAACCAATTTTTGGTACAACAATGGGGTTCCGAGAGCCTCCAGATGATTCGGGAGGCTAGTGCTCTAATGAGGGCCCCCCTCAACCCCACTGAAGCCTACAGCGCCTCTGTGGCTCATGACCTGAACCAAGCAGGGGAGGAGCAAAGGAGACTGGCAAAGGGCCTCATTAATCAGGTCCTTTGGTGGATGGAGAGGGACCTGCTGACCAGGGACACTGAGCTATGTGACCCAGCCCGGCCTGCTCAATATCATCCTCCTGCTGCCACATCATCCCCACCTGCAAGGGGCCATGTACGGGTCCGTGGAAGATCCGCTGTAAGGCAGCCTGGAAGGAAGGCTGCAAAGAAGACAAGAAAGTGATTCCCTGCCTTCCAGTTGATTCCCCCCAAAAGTGAACTTGTTTGGACTACCACAGCTTGGGTTCCTTTGGTTATGTGCTGCTGCTTCTGATTTTTTTTTTGTGCCTCCTGAGGTTTGCCATTTTATCCTTGATCATGTTGGAAATCCAAGTTTGCATGTATTTTGCTATCTGATCAAGTGCTGCCGTTCTGTTTATTGTTAATTTGTGAATTTGCCAAAATAAATGGCTTTTTGCTTTAAAGTTAAAACCTTTGTCTATTGTTTGTTATACTGTGGTGATTAGGCATCAAACATTAAAAACAAATACAGTGTGTCATTTACAAAGGATACAAACTCCTTGGGGGGGGGGGGACATTTGGTGTGCCAACTTGGTAAACAATTAAAAAAAAAAAAACAACCAAAAAATATGTTGACATAACTTGCCAACAAAAGAAATCAAACAAATATACCAAGTACCAAAAAAAAAAAAATTGTTGACATAACTTGAAACACAAAAAATAAAAAAATTCGAGAAGATTAACTAAAAATAACATAAATATATACATGTGGAGGACCAAAAAAAAGATGCAACATCTGGCTAGCAAACATTTAAAAAATATTACATCACAAGCAACAAATGTCACATTTCAGTATGGAACAACTCAGTCTAAATAGCATCATCAAGAGAACGGGTTTTTTCTAGCAAGAGAACGAAGAAAAAAACGAGGCAATAAACGACACACTAGATATTTAAAATGACGAATGTGCCATGTCCCAAACAAACGCGAGTTTTACCTGAACGAGCGCTCCCGTCCCCTCATTTTGTCTGAGCATGCGCGGGTTTTTTGTACGATGCTTTTGTGTACTAACCAGCGAACATGTCTGACGGACAGGTTTCCAGCGGACATGTTTCTTAGCATGCTAAGAAATTTTTGTCCGCTGAAAAACGGTCAGCTGGACAAATGTCCGCTGAAAAACGGTCTGCTAGGCCCTACACACGACCGAACTTGTCCGCTGAAAATAGTCTGCGGACCAGTTTCAACGGACATGTTTCGGTCATGTGTACGAGGCCTAAGCCATATGCCAATAAAACTGTAGATCATTGCCTCGCCTTACTCTACACGAACCATATAGCAGATAAGTAAACAAACTTACATAAGGCAATAATCAATGCAAAATATTATAAACAACACCAAATCTTGGGATAAAAAAAGTAAAAAATAAATAAATTGGGTCTTCTGTTTCCCTCCATAGTAATGTGTTCTGGAAGAGAGGATAGCTCAAAGGAACTAGCTCCAATGTTCGCTATACCATCCCAGCAGGGATGGTATAGCGATGGGGATGAGTTTTGCGTTTGATACGAACGTATGTTCGACTCGAACATCGGTCTTTCGATCGTTCGTCGAAACTCGAACAAAATGGGTCGTTCGTGCCAAATTCGAGTGACGCAAAACGTCCCATAATTCACTGCGGCATTGAGCGCTGATGATTGGCCAAGCATGCTGTATGTCCCGCATGCTTGGCCAATCACAGCGTGCAAAAAACGAAGAGCCATAATTGGCCAAAGCCGGGGTGGCTTTGGCCAATTATGGCTCAGGGGGATTAGTACACGCCCCACACTATAAAAGGCAGCCTGCACAGTGGCCTCATGTAGTGTGTTCCAGCTTTGTGAAAGAGAGGAGCAGTGAGACAGTTAGAGAGAGAGAGATAGATAGAGACACAGTGGGCCAAATCCTCAAAAATCCTGCCTAACTTATCTTTTCCCATTTAAGTTACACTGCCTTAAAATTTCTACCTAAGTGCCCGATCCACAAAGCACTTACCTAGAAATTTCAGGCCGTGTAACTTAAATGTCTCCGGCGCAAGGCGGTCCTCTTCTGCAGGGGGCGATGACAATTTAAATGAGGCACGCTCCCGCGCCGGCCGTACTGCGCATGCTCGTGACGTCATTTTCCCGACGGGCAGCGCGCAAAATTACGTTACGTCGGGCTTTGTGGATTGCGACGGGACAATAAAGTTGCGTCGGGTAAAAAAAAAGTTACGCGCCGAAATTTTTTTTTTTAAATTTAAAAAAAATCGCGCGATCGAAAAAAAGGTCTGTTTTTACAAGGTGTAACTAGTTTACACTTTGTAAAAGCAGAACTAATTTTACGTATGCAAACGTAAACTTACGCAGAAAACACAAAGCTGAAAAGCTTTGTGGATCTCCGTAAGTCCTCATTTTCATACGCGAAGCGGCATTTCGACTCGAAATGCCCCCAGCGTCGGATGCGGTACTGCATCCTAAGATCCGACAGTGTAAGTCTCTTACAGATGTCGGATCTTCTGCCTATCTTTGGAAAACTGCTTCTGAGGATCAGTTCCAAAGATAGGCACAGGGATACGCAGGCTGAACAGCAGTTCCGCCTGCGTATCCCTTTTGAGGATTTGGCCCAGTGTCTTTTCTACCAGATAGATAGATAGATAGATAGATAGATAGAGCAGGAAGGCTAGTCAGTATAGTTAAATCTACAGTTTGTAGAGAATATATTCACATCCCTAGGAGTTGTCAATATATTTATAAACTGTATAGCTCAGCTAGATCTGCTATTAGTATCTGTCAGGCAGGAGATTGTTCTTCATGCAGTGCTCTAACGTGTTGTATTGCCTGCATTAGGGATTAGCTTAAACGTAGTACTCCGTGTTATTCAACGTGTGCTAGTTAATTGCACATACACGCATTACCTGTTACTGCACGTGTGCAATTTATTTGCACAGAAACGCAGTCGCTGTTAATGCAAGTGGGCTATTGAATTGCACAGAAACGCAGTCGCTCTTACTGCGCGTGTGCTGTTTACTGCACTGAGTACTGCACGAAAAGCTGGCCAGGCAGCAGGACCAGCAAAGCCGCCATATGGGGGACATTGTGGAGGAGTTGAGGCGCCTGAACAACAGTCTGTCCTCCTCGGGAGCAGTACCGGATGCTCTCCAGGATGTGGCTGGAAACAGCGCAGCCACAATCACCAGCCTGGGTGAGCTGCAGAACACCACGGCAGAACTTGTGGGGGAGGTCAGGTGCCTGCGAATGGCTGTTCAGGCCCAGACTGCTTCCCAGGAGGCCCTGCTCACCCGCATAGCGGTGGCTTTAGAGGGCAGACAGGCAGCCAGGGAGGCACCTGGGGATGCTCCTCCACCTGATGCCCCACCCCCCCCAACTGAGGCTCCCCCATGCAATTGAGGGCCAGGAACCTGGGCACCAGGCGCAGCCCGCGCCGGGGCCAGTGATTTTTTTTGTTAATATTATATTTGCTCTGATTAAGAGTTTTTATGATTTTCTGCTCTGGTTAAGAGTTTTAATATTATTTTCTCTGGTTAAGAGTGTTTTTTTTTTGGGTGCTGCACAAAGTAGTGCAGAGTACAGTGTGAATGGTGTGTGAATGTGGGGGGGGGGGTGACACTCCTGCCGCTGGGGATAAGTTCTCCCCAGGTCCGTGTGAAAGGTGTATGAATGGACAGCAACATCATTGGAGCCTTGACGCGGCGTTGCTGCTCCTTAGTACCGTGCGGTGTACTTCGGTCTAATCTAATGGGATGTGCATGTGGGGTGTGTGTGCTAGGGACCACAGTGGTGTGCATGCGTGCATTCTCATTGTGCCATGATTAATGTGTATTTTTAACGTTCAAAGATTCGTTCCAGGAGACATGTCCTGATTGCTGATCCCTCAGAAGACGGGGTACCCTCAGTTAGGGGGGGATTGTTGGGTTCGGGGGTCAGGTCATCACGTATGTCAATCTCCAGGCCCTTTCTCACTGCAAAGTTGTGCAGCACGCAACATGCAGCGATGATCTGGCACACGAAGTTTGGGGAATACAACAGGGTACCCCCAGTCTTATCCAGGCATCGGAAACGGGACTTAAGGAGGCCAAATGTGCATTCCACCACTCCACGGGTACTTATGTGTGCAGCATTGTATCTTCTCTCTCCTGGGGTTTGGGGGTTCTGGAATGGGGTCATTAGATGAGGTCCCAGGGCATATGCAGAGTCACTTGTAAGGGAAAAGACTGGAGGATGTTAGTCGTGCATGTGCCCCTCGTGATGTCTGCATCATGGGGGGGACAGTCATACCTGACACCCATGTCACTCACCAACCAGCCAGCTGTCCCCATACACGTTCTCTTCAAATTGTCTTGGGATGTCGCTTTGCCGGAATATGAAGCTGTCATGGCTGGATCCTGGGTGTTTGGCACAGACGTGCCATATGAGGCCTTGGGCATCCACTATGACCTGGACATTGATGGAATGCCAATGCTTCCTATTCCGATAAATTTGCTCTGTCTCATGGGGGGGCTGTAGTGCCACATGGGTGCAATCAATGGCCCCGATGGTGCGTGGGAATCCAGCAATTTGGCAGAACTCAAGCATTGCCTTCAGCCGCTGGACCTCCTGGGTGTAACGCCATTAGCGTTATACTATGTAAGACGAGTGCAGCTTTACCTGACTCATACAGCTGCGCTCGTCTCCCTGACTCCGACTCTGCCGTCACCCGGGACCTGTTCTCAAGACCCCTGAAGGACTGCTCGAACCCTCGTCCTGGTCTGCGCCCAGCATCCCCTACAGGCTCTCCTCTCCACTTCCAGCCTCCAGCTCACCCTTACCAGCTTTCAGGGTTACAGACATCCCTCCACAGCATTCCAGATTGCAGCTGACACCCTCACCAGTCTTCAGCGTTCCAGGCATTCCTTCACAGCACTCCAGCTCACAGCTATCTCCTGTGGAAGACCAGCAGTACCGCAAGTATTTGTATCAATGATGTAATTGTTACTAGGGGATTATATGCCCACCTTCTATGGAACTCTGTAGATGCATGCTACCCTATCTGCATACTTGACACCGGCCACAAGGTACATCGGTTAGTGCTATGACTGACCAACAATCAGATTTACTAATACTGCTCTTGAACCATAGACTTTTGTTTGAATCAAGTTAACGCTTAATATATGATTTATGTGTTTTGGCGCAACCCTGTGCTGCTAATACTAGCTTACGGAATCAGAAGCTCCTTGATTGTATTGGTATTCCATCAGAGGTTGTGATGATATAAACCATCAACTCTTACCAAATAATAGAGTGACTATTGGTTTACACCTGAGAAACCTCTGCAGCTGAGATCCAATAAATCAATCAGATATATATATTAGACAGGATCGTCACATAATAGCGGAACCCCTAACCATATGGATCCAGCGGAGCTAGCAAACCATTTACTGGGCTTATCACAACGTGTGGACGCACTCACTGCTAATTTGACTGACCTCCGGTTAGAAAATGAGGCCCTTAGAAATCAAAATTTTGCTCAGCCCAGGGAGCGACCAGAACCGAAAGTCTGCCCCCCAGATTGTTTCTCTGGGGGGCAGACCAATTTATCAGTTCATGTCGGTTAATGTTTGATTTACGTCCACGGACTTATTATTCTGACAGAGTCAGAATTTTGACTTTAATTTCATACCTTAAAGGGGAACCCAGAGTTTGGGCAGATGCCTATGTTGAAGAACATGGCGATCTTTTGGGCGCCCTCAACACTTTTATAGATGACATGTCCTTACTCTACGAGGACCCTAACAAACAACTCACAGCTGAGAATACCATCAGGAACCTGAGACAAGGGAAGAGACATGTGGAAGAATATATATCAGAGTTTAAATGCTGGTGCCGAGAAACCTTATGGACTGATATAGCCCTCAGGAACCAATTTCGTATTGGGCTGTCCGAGTCCGTCAAGGATGAGCTTGCACGCGTCGAAATCCCTGCATCTCTGGAAGATCTTATGCATCTCTCCCTCTCTATTGACAGACGAATCAGAGAAAGAAAGGCTGAACGTGCTAATTACTACCAACCAGCACCAATCAGGAGGTCCAGGTCACCTCCTAAAGAGATTCCTATGGAAGTTAGTACAGTCAGAGGACCACTGACCCCAGCTGAGAGACAGAGACGTAGAAACAACAATCTATGTCTCTACTGCTCCGCCCCTGACCACATGGTCTCTACCTGCCCCATTCTAAAAAGTAAAACTGAAGGTAACAATATTGATGTCAGTAGTTTCAACATAGCAAAATCCACAACTGGCTCAAACACTAATCAATATATCTTTCTCACCCTTACCTTACAGTGGGACCAAGATAGGACCACCATTGACGCAATGATCGACACTGGTGCTTGTGGCAATTTCATTGATTTAGGTTTTGTTAAGTTAAATAAAATTCCTTCTGTGTTAAAGCAAAACCCTTCGTCTGTCACCTTCATTGACGGATCTAAATCCCCCTTTGGTCCAGTACTGACTCAAACTACCCCATTATTAGTTACTTGCGATAATGCACATATGGAGAACCTTGTGTTTGACATCATCCCATCACCCTTATTCCCAATCGTTCTAGGGTTACCTTGGTTGCACACCCATCAACCAACTTTCCATTGGTCCAAAACTTCACTTTGTTTAGATTCTCCTTACTGTAAACATATAACTCTCTTTTAAATAATGTGAACTCCGATAGTGTTCCATCTTATTTAATGGACTTCTCTGATGTCTTCAGCAAAACCAATGCTGAGACACTCCCACCTAATAGAATTTATGATTGTCCTATTGATCTCATTCCAGAGGCTACTATTCCCACTGCAAGAATTTACCCATTATCACAGCCTGAACTGGTTCATCTTAAGGAATACCTGGATGATAACCTTAGAAAGGGTTTCATTAGACCCTCTACTTCCCCAGCTAGTGCTGCCATGTTTTTTGTGAAAAAAAAAGATGGATCTCTCAGACCTGTAATTGATTATCGCTCATTGAATAACATCACGATAAAAAATCGTTACCCATTGCCACTAATTCCAGAACTAATAGAAAGGCTGCAAACTTTCAAGATTTCCACAAGGCTAGATCTCAGGGGTGCTTACAATTTAATTAGAATTCGTCCAGGCGACGAGTGGAAAACTGCTTTTAAAACTCGCTACGGTTTATTCGAGTGCTTAGTGATGCCATTTGGTTTGTCAAATGCACCTGCAACTTTCCAACGTTTTATTAATGACATTTTTCGTGATTTACTAGACGTTTGTGTTGTGATCTATCTGGACGATATCTTGATTTATTCTGATACCTTTGAAGAACACACTAAGCATGTTAGATGGGTTTTAGGCAGGCTCAGAACACATTGGGCCTGATTTACTATGCTCTGTGCGCTGCGCTGGTTCATGCGTTAATTAGTACTCCGGGTGGAGGCTTAATTGGGCGCATGAACCAGCGTAGCAGCCGGCGCATTGAAAGTAATATGTAAAGCCACGCCGAACTCCCTATAGAAGTCTATGGGAGAAATCAAAAGTGTTCATTTTAAAGGCTAATCTGCTAGTTTTGTCCTAAAAAGTGTTTGGGGACCTCAGTCCTGCCCCAGGGAACATGTATCAATGTTTTTTTTATTTTTTAAAACGGCCGTTTTTTCGGGAGCAGTGAAATTAATAATTCTTAAAGTGAAACAATAAAAGTGAAATATTCCTTTAAATTTCGTACCTAGGGGGGGTGTAACGTCAGCATGTGAAATAGCGCATTTTTCCCGCACTTAGGACTGCCCCTGCACAAAATGACATTCAGAAGGAAAAAAGTCATTTAAAAATTCACACGCGGATATAATGAATTGTCGGCTCTGACAATTCTAAGGGGATTCATTCATAAAACAAACAAAAAAATGTGTAGGGGTTCCCCCAAATTAAATTACCAGGCCCTTCAGGTCTGGAATGGATATTAAGGGGAACCCCGCCGTAAAAACCAAAAAAAAAAAGACGTGCGGTTCCCGGAAAATATCCATTCCAGGCCCTTCAGGTCTGGTGTGGATTTTAAGGGGAACTCCACCCCAAATTGAAAAAAAATGGCGTGGAGTCCCCCTGAAAATCCACACCAGACCCTTATCCGAGCACGTTGACCTGGCCGGCCGCAGAAAAGAGGGGGGGACAGAGTGCGGCCCCCCCCCTCTCCTGAACCGCACCAGGCCACATGCCCTCAACATGGGGAGGATGTCCCCATGTTGATGGGGACAAGGGCCTCATCCCCACAACCCTTGCCCGGTGGTTGTGGGGGTCTGCGGGCGGGAGGCTTATCAGAATCTGGAAGACCCCTTTAACAAAGGGGACCCCCAGATCCTGGCCCCCCCCCTATGTGAAATGGTAATGGGGTACATTGTACCTCTACCATTTCACCCCAAAAAAAATGTCAAAGTGTTAAAAATGACAGTAGCCGGTTTTTGACAAATCTTTTAATAAAATCTTTTCTTCTTTCCTTCGGGTTTCTTCCGCTGCTTCTTTCTTGGGTCTTCTCGTCCACATCTTGCCCGACGTCTTCTTCTATCTTCTCCGTCCGTCCTTCAGCCTTCTGGTCCCGCATCTTGCCCGACGTCTTCTTCTCCGTCCGTCCGCCAGCCTCCTCGTCCGCATCTTGTGTCTTCTCCGGTCTTCTTCTCGGTCCACCAGCCTTCTCGTCCCCATCTTTTTCTTCCCCGGACTCAGCGTTTGAATTTGATTTGGCCGCCGTGTTCCCGCTCCTGGGACCCGCCCCCCTCTGACGCCACAAGTAAACTCCTTAGAAGGTCATGTGCGTCAAAGGGGGGCGGGGTCACAGAGCGTCACACAGCGGGGGAATTCAATTTCAATCGCGCCGCCTGGAGAAGAAGATGCCGCAGCTTCCAATTGAAGTTCCCGCCGTGTCACACTCATGTGACCCCGCCCCCCTCTGACGCACATATGCCACACGCGGACTTTCATATGAGTTTACTTGTGGCGTCAGAGGGGGGCGGGTCCCAGGAGCGGGAACACGGCGGCCAAATCAAATTCAAACGCTGAGTCTGGAGAAGAAAAAGATGGGGACGAGAAGGCTGGCGGACCGAGAAGAAGACCGGAGAAGACACAAGATGCGGATGAGGAGGCTGGCGGACGGACGGAGAAGAAGACGTCGGGCAAGATGCGGGACCAGAAAGGCTGAAGGACGGACGGAGAAGATAGAAGAAGACGTCGGGCAAGATGTGGACGAGAAGACCCAAGAAAGAAGCAGCGGAAGAAACCCGAAGGAAAGAAGAAAAGAAGATTTTATTAAAAGATTTGTCAAAAACCGGCTACTGTCATTTTTAACACTTTGACATTTTTTTGGGGGTGAAATGGTAGAGGTACAATGTACCCCATTACCATTTCACATAGGGGGGGGGGCCAGGATCTGGGGGTCCCCTTTGTTAAAGGGGTCTTCCAGATTCTGATAAGCCCCCCGCCCGCAGACCCCCACAACCACCGGGCAAGGGTTGTGGGGATGAGGCCCTTGTCCCCATCAACATGGGGACATCCTCCCCATGTTGAGGGCATGTGGCCTGGTGCGGTTCAGGAGAGGGGGGGGCCGCACTCTGTCCCCCCCTCTTTTCTGCGGCCGGCCAGGTCAACGTGCTCGAATAAGTTTCTGGTGTGGATTTTTAGGGGGACTCCACGCCATTTTTTTTCAATTTGGGGTGGAGTTCCCCTTAAAATCCACACCAGACCTGAAGGGTCTGGTATGGATATTTGGGGGGACCCCACGCCATTTTTTGGGGGGGGTTTTACGGGTTCCCCTTAATATCCATTCCAGACCTGAAGGGCCTGGTAATTTAATTTGGAGGGACCCCCTTTTTTTTTTTTTTTAATGAGCAATGACTGTATTCTTTATAGCCATGAGTACTTTAAACTTCCTTTTTTTTGTTTCACTTCAGAAATGACATCTTGTACAGGGACAGTTCTAAGCACGGGAAACATGCGTGTACCCCCCCTCCCCCCCTGTATGAAATTTAAAGGAATATTTCACTTTTATTATTTCACTTTAACCACTTCCATACCGCGCCTATTCTGGCACTTCTCTCCTTCATGTAAAAATTATATTTTGTTCCAGGGAAATTAATCAGGACCCCCAAACATTATATATAATTTTTTAGCAGACACCCTAGGGAATAAAGTTAGCGGTCATTTTTTATTTGATTTCCAACGGTATTTGCGCAATAATTTTTCAAACGCCTTTTTTTTGGCCCAAAAAAAAAAACACGGTTCATGAATTTAAAAAAAAAAACAGTAAAGTTAGCCCAATTTTTATGGATAATGTTAAAGATGATGTTACACCGAGTAAATAGATACCTAACTTGTCACGCTTTAATATTGTACACACTCATGGAATGGCGCCAAACTTCGGGACATAAAAATATCCATAGGCGATGCTTGTTTTTTTTTTTACAGGTGACCAGTTCAGAGTTACAGAGGAGGTCTAGGGCTAGAATTATTGCTCTCGCTCTAACGCACGTGTCAATACCTCACATGTGTGGTTTGAATGGTGTTTACATATGTGGGCGGGACTTACATGCATATTTGCTTCTGAGTGCGAGCTTCTAGGGACAGGGGCGTTATTTTATTTATTTGTTTGTTTTTTTTACCTCATATTTTTATTCTTGCACTTTTTTGACACTTTTTTTGATTTTGGATCACTTTTCTTCCTATTACAAGGAATGTAAACATCCCTTGTAATAGGACTAGTGTGTGACAGGTCCTCTTTATGGAGAGAGGCGGGGTCAATAAGGCTGGAAAGCATGGTATTGAAAAAAAAATAAAAGTTCTCATGCTTTCAGCTGCAATCATGTTCGTTCAGCACAGTGGTGTAGTGTATAGCACTTTGACCTAGCAGCAAAAGAGTCGTTGGTTCGAATCCCGCCCGTGACAGCATCTGCATAGAGTTTGCATGTTCTCCCTGTGCCTGCGTGGGTTTCCTCCCACAATATAAAAACACGCTGTAAATCGGATCCGGTCTAAATAAGCCCTAATATGCAGTAGTATATTTAGGTTTTGTTCTGCCCTAGGCCTGACTACATATCTGCACCTCCTAATAGAAAAATGACCCACCCCTTCCTGTCAAGGTCACACCCTGTTTTTGTATGACCCGCCCAGGAATTTTCAGGGGACCCACACACTAGTTCTGGGGGGGCACTGGATTCCCTTAACCACTTCCATACCAGGCACTTACGCACCTTCCCGCCCAAGCCAATTTTCAGCTTTCAACACTGTCGCACTTTGAATGGCAATTGCGCGGTCATGCAACACTGTACCCAAACAAAATTGGCGTCCTTTTTCCCCCACAAATAGAGCTTTCTTTTGTTCTTATTTGATCACCTCTGCGATTTTTTTTTTGCGCAACAACTAAAAAAAGACTGCAAATTTTGAAACAAAAAAACGTTTTTATTTTTTTAGGTTAATTATTTTGTAAATAAGTTTTTCTCTTTCAATTACGGGCACTGATATGGCGGCACTGATGGGCACCGATGAGATGGCACTGATGGACATCGATGAGGTAGTATTGACGGGCACAGATGAGGTGGCATTGATTGGCGGTGCTGCTATGCGGCACTGATGGGCACTCATGGGCGGCACAGATGGGCACTCATGGGCGGCACTTATGGGTGGCACTGATGGATACTTATGGGCGGCACTTATGGGTGGCACTGATGGATACTTATGGGTGGCACAGGTGGGCACTGATAGGTGGGCACTGTGCATGGATGGGCACTGTGGGGTGGCACTGATGGACACTGTGGGGTGGCACTGATGGACACTGTGGGGTGGCACTGATTTTCCCAGGTTGCCAGTCAGTGCCCATTTGTGGGCACTGATTGGCATCTTTTTTTCTTTTTTTTTAATGCTTTTTGTTTTTTTTTTCTCTATTTTTTTTTTTTGCACACCCTGGTGGTCCAGGGTGGGCATCCCTGGTGGTCCAGTGTGGTGATCCGAGGGGGGGCTGCGCTGATAAACAATCAGCGCGAACGCCCCCTGTCAGGAGAGCCGCCGATCGGCTCTCCTATACTCGCGTCTGTCAGACGCGAGTGAGGAAGAGCCATCGATGGCTCTTCCTGTTTACATCGTGATCAGCCGTGATTGGACACGGCTGATCACGTGGTAAAGAGTCTCCGTCTCCGTGAGAGACTCTTTACCGAGATCGGAGATGCAGGGTGTCAGACTGACACCCCGCATCACCGATCGCCGCGCTGCGTGCCCCCACAGGCGCACGCGGCATGAAATCCTGCAGGACGTCCTGTCAGGATTGTGTAACCACTTCCCGGACGTAAATCGGCCATAGGCTGGGCGGGAAGTGGTTAATTTGCATAGTTTTTCTCTCACTTCCTGTTTGGCTATGGGGCAGGAAGTGAAGGCAAATCTCCCCAATTGGACACAGATAATACAAAATAAACTGACAGGGCCTATAACCCTCCCTCACTCTATCCAAAATTAAAGAAAATAAAACTTGTTGATTATAGTTCTTGTCAGGGGCGGACTGACCATTGAGTCACTCGGGCACTGCCCGAGGGCCCCATGCCACTAGGGGGCCCCATCCGGGTTGCCAGGCTCAGTAAAACCAGGGACAGTATGTAAAAATCTGTGTTTTTTTTAGATCTGTCCCTGATATGTCCGAAAATGACATGCTTTTAATGTGAATATCCCAAGATTTTAGCTGCCTGCCTCTGCACTACCTCCTGGCGTGGTGGTCATCTGTAAGCCAGAGGGGCCCCATAATCTTCTATTGCCCAGGGGCCCCATGAGTTGTCAGTCCGCCCCTGGTTCTAGTTTAAGCACAAATTTCATAGAGTTTTATTGAGAGCCCTAAGAAAATATAACCATGCCAATAGGCCAGGATACAGCGTTGCTAATATGTAGGAATGTGTGTGTTAGAGCACCCCACCCAATGTTAACTAAAAAATTATTAATTTGCAAATAAGTATTATCTGCTCATTTTTTTGGGGATGTCTGCACCCCTGATAGTGACAACATTTGTGAGGTGTCTTCACCCTTTCCAATTCATTCACTTCCTGTCACATAGCCAAACAGGAAGTGAGGGTAAAACCTTACTAATATCTTTTCTTGGGGACACATAGATCAATCTAAATAGTTTCCCATTATGTAAATTGCACTCTAGCATTTTGCTGTGTACACCCCAAATTATTAGGGATCTTGGACTTTGGGGTCCATTTACTAAAGGCAAATCCACTTTGCACTACAAGTGCAAAGCAAGGAAGAAAGAAAACAAAACAACTTTGCTTCTACAGGATTGGATGTTAAAACCATCAGTGCTTCCTCTCTGATTTTCAGCAACTATGCTTGTACTGCAGAGTGGCTTTGCCTTTACTAAACCCCAAACTAAATAATCATTTGGGGCAGGGATCCTCAAACTACGGCCCTCCAGCTGTTGTAGAACTACACATCCCATGAGGCCTTGTAATGCACTGACATTCACAGACATGACTAGGCATGATGGGAATTGTAGTTCCTGAACAACTGGAGGGCCGTAGTTTGAAGACCCATGATTTGGGGTGTACACAGCAGTGCTGGAGTGCAATTTGCTTAATGGGGACACTAGTTAGATTGACCTGTGTCCCCAAGAAATTACACTGGTAGGGTTTTAACCTCACTTCCTGTTCAGCTGTGTGACAGGAAGTGAAGCCAATTTTAAGAAAAGGGACACAAAGCTCAACACAAAAATAAAAAAACACAAAGCAGGGGTTCTAACACTCACTTGGCTTCCCTCAAACACCCACAATTTGAATAGGATTGCCTTGCGCTAGATTTAAGCACAGTGCTGTAAATCAGCACGTCAAGCCTGTCCACCAATAGCAAACCCCCCCCCCCACAGGCCATGTTTGCAGGTTTTCCTTCATCTTGCACATGTGCTTTAAAATACAGTCTGGACAGCAATTCTTGATAAGAGAAATCCACAAAACATGTCCTGTCGGGGGTACTTGAGGGCTGAGGACCACTGCAGAAAAAAGAAAATACTTACCAGTTTTGTCTTTAAAGTCATGGAGAATAAACATGGCAAACGTTTCATGATTACACACCAGGAAAGAAGCTTAGACAAAAATCACACATAATTTGTTAAGCCCAAACCGATTTCAGCTGCAGCTGTCAACATATGTAGCATGAAAAAGTAACAAAAGACAAACTTAACAATTTTAAAGTAATTTTTATTGGTCAACAAAACAAGGAAAGCAAAAAAAGACAAACAAACAAACACAAACAAAAATACATTTCAAAATTCTAAATAACCATAGCTTCACACATTTTTCATAAAATAAGGCCACATAGACAAATACATCAAAGTGAACATCATTTAAAAATAAACCAAAACCATTGGCAAAATAAAACAAAACCCATGCAACAAACCACATTTGTGTTTAGCAACAGCATTTCTGCCAGCCTGCCCCTTCTGAGGGCAGCTGAGGACTGATCGATCCAAGCTTTTTATAACAGTGCTAGTAATGAAGCAATTGAAATCACATGAACAAATTGCAGTCTCTAGTTTGGGTGAGCTTGTAATTGGGCACACCTGCAATTAACCCAAACCACGCTCTATGAGCATCCAAGGAGTGTTTTTCACCTTTTAAAAAGAAAGGAGATTTTTTTTCTAAGTGTTTGAGCATGCTCAGTTCATCACACATGTAGGAACCAAGCTGCAATGGAATGAGAGCTTTTTTTTTTTTGTTTCCCCTGATCTGATGCTTTCCAGCCTGAAGGGGAGGTGTTAAAGACAGAAGTAAACACGCACATTTAATAATCTATTTGTGGGAAAAAAAAGGTTGCCAATTTTGTTTGGGAGCCACGTCGCACGACTGCGCAATTGTCAGTTAAAGCGACGCCGTGCCGAATCACAAAAACTTGCCCGGTCATTGACCAGCAATATGGTCCAGGGCTCAAGTGGTTAAAAATTAACAAAACACAAAAGTGAGCCCAATTTTTGGGGATAATGTGAAAGATGATGTTACACCGAGTAAATAGATACCTTACATGTCACGCTTTACTATTGGAAACACTCCTGCAATGGGGCCAAAATGAATTCCGTGAATATCCCCATAGGCGACCTTTTTCTTTTTTTTCCAGGTTACCAGTTTATAGTTACAAAGAAGGTCTAGTGGTAAAAGTATTGCTCTCGCTCTAACGCACGCGTCAATACCTCACATGTGTGGTTTGAACGATGTTTATATATGTGGGCGGGACTTGCGTAAGTCCCGCCCACATATGTAAAAATTATTTTTACTTTTTGCTATAATAAATATCCCCAAAAATATATATTCTAAAAAATAAAAAAACCCTCAGTTTAGGCCGATACGTATTCTACATCTTTTTGGTTCCAAAAAATCGCAAATAGCGTTTAGTGTTTGGTTTTGGCAAAAGTTATAGCGTCTACAAAATATTTTTTTTTTTTGTTTTAACTAGTTATTGCGGCGATCAGCGATTTTTATCGGTACTGCGACATTATGGCGGACACATCGAACACTTTTTTGGAACCATTGGCATTTTTCTAGCGATCAGTGCTGTAAAAATGCATTGCTTACTCTAAAAATGCCACTGGCAGGGAAGGGGTTAACACTAGGTGCGAGGGAGGGGTTAAATATGTTCCCTGGGTGTGTTCTAACTGTAGGGGGGGGTGGGACTGACATGTGTAAATGACAGATCGCTGTTCATGAAGGGGAACTCCAGACCAAAAAAAGCTTCCAGCTCCTCCCAGTTTGGTCATTCCACTTCCTGCTGGAGTAGAGAGTAGAGAGAAGACCTGTCTTCCAGAGCTCCTGTGTTCCAGAGGATCCAGCCACCAGGACCAGCCTCCAGCCCCAGCCCCCAGCCCCAGAAGAGGGGAGGGATGGCCTCCCTCAGCCCAGGAGAAGGACCAGCATCCGGCCTCCGGAGTAACCAGCAGCACCTGCCCTCCTCCAGCCAGACGAAGATCAGCAGGGATGACCGCCTCTTCCTGGGCACCCAGCAGGGTCTCTTAGACTGGACTACCACACTACCAGGTGAGACTGAGGCCAAAGCCAGGAAGAGGTGTGATAAGATCAAGTCCCTGCTGGTTAGGATAGCCCAGGCCTGCGTGGAAAAAATGACAGCTCTCGCAGGCCTGAGGGACAAGAGGGACAGGTGCTCTAGTAGTAAGAGGTCGGAGTACAGGGAGGCCATTAACACCCACCGGCTGCAGGTGAAGGAGATTTGGGATTATCTTGGGGGATTTTGTGAACGTGGGGCTGGAGAAGTTGCTTTCCTTGAGGAGCTCAGGAAGACCCTCCAGCAGGCCAGCCAGGAAGGAAGTCAGACGGCAAGGAGGAGCAGCGGGCGGTCGGGGTCCCAACCCTCCAAGCAGCCGGGGAAGTCAGGAGAGCCTGGGTGTAGTGGGGGGGGTGGAAGCTCTGGTGGTGCAGGGCCCAGTAAGGCCATAAAACCTGGGGAGGGCTCCCGAGAGCCGATCCCTCGGTCCGTGAAAAAAGGGGCTGGGGGGTTGGCTATGACAGGGGAGCCCAGTGATCCAGGAGGCCGCAGGGCCCAGGCGCCGCCGGAGGTACCCCCCCGGTGTCTTCGGGTCAGCATGCCCAGGCTCCCTCAGGATGGTCACGCTGCCACAGCTGGGGCCCACCATGTGCCGGCCTCCATGACCCCTCAGCGTGCAGTAGAGTGGGATGATCTGGCAGTGAAAGTGTCAGGGACTGCTCCTGCAGCTGCTATGTCACCGGGAGAGAGGCAGGTACATGGTGGAGGTATAATAACAAAGTCAGCTTCAGGCAAACAGCTGGTGTGTAGTGTGACCAAGATGGCGCCGGCTGCTGGGGGAGGAGCAGCTGAGGCCACATTCCCCAGTGGGAACCAACCCCTTTTCAGGGAAGGGGGATGTGGCCAGCTCCCATCCAGTGCTCGGGACCCGGAAGTGACCGCCCGCGAACCGGAAGTGACCGCCCGCGAACCGGAAGTGCACCCCCCGCGAACCGGAAGTGCACCCCCCGCGACCGGAAGTGCACCCCCCGCGACCGGAAGTGACCCCCCACGATCAGAACTGCCCCACTGCGAATCTGCGGCTGGTGTCACCGGCTTGGAGGACCTGGGGGATGAGAGGCCGGGGGTGCGGGGGTGCCTAGTCCCGGATGCTGCAGCAGGCACCTCCAGGCACCCCCGGCAAGTAATGGACAGCATGGACGGTAACATGGACGGTAAGCTGCCACCCCCCCAGGTCCCCATGGACATTACCACAAGCCCCGAGGGGCTCCCTGCAGGACAGGCGGGGTGGGGGGAATGTCAGGTGGGACCCCTCCCGGTGGACTGTGCAGCTTATGACTTTATCCGGCAGTTGGAGGGGTCCCAGGGGGGCATCCCCCCAATACGGGTTGAGTCCCAAGGGGCTGGTGAGGTCGCAGAGGGGTCTGGTTGGGGGAGTTTGGTGGGGGAGGTACCCCCCTCTGCTGTGGCCCCAGGGGGGAGGGGCCTGTAGTCAGGCCAAGGGTGGTGGGTCAGGGGGGTCAGGGTAGTTCAGTGGGGGTGGGTGCAACACCACCGGCAGGGATGGGGGCCCCCCCGTTCCCCCCCACTTCTGGGGGTGCTGAGGGGGGTGCCCCGCTTCCGGAGAACATCTTTCGGGGGTCTCCGGAGGCCAACTTATTATCTGCCCTAAAGGGGGGTCGCTCTTTCGCCCAGGTGGCGGGCTCTCGTGCCCCTCTGGACCACCTGTACAGCCGGTTTGGCGCCCAGAATTTCCGCGCCCCCCCTGCTGACCAGGAGAGGACGCAGGGGTCGGCGTGGACGAGGGGTACAGGTGGTCCAGAGAGGAGGCGTAGGAATGTTGTCCAGCTTCGGTACGAGGGTCCGGACCCCTGCCCCGCCCGAGGGGAGGTGGTGGACCTGGTACTCTCCTTGGGTTTTGGGGTGGGTGACCTTTTTGCTGTCATCCACCCCACCAACACACGGGAGTTTGACATCAGTTTTGTCACTCCCGTGTGTATGGAACGCTTCATCACCAGCTTTGGGCTGGTGAGGGGCGTTGACCCTTGGAAGAAGTACAGGCTCATTCCCATCTCCAGGCAGGAGGAGGTAAAGAACATCACCATCCTGGTGAGGAATGAGTCGCTCCCTCCGGAGGACATTGCCACCTGGCTTGGGAGGTACGGGCAGTTGCAAACCCCCCTGAGAAAGAACCTCGATGAGCGCGGGGTCTGGACCGGGGCTTGGTTGGCCAGGATCCGGCTTAAGAGGGAGGGCAACAGTGTTGCCCACCTCCCTGGCAGCGCCTTCCTGGGAAGAGACCGGATCCTGGCCTTCTACCCGGGACAGCCCCGTCGTTGCTTCAAGTGCGGCAGCCCGACCCACATGAGCTCGGACTGCACGGTGGTCAGATGTGGCCGGTGCCACGAGTTTGGCCACCAGTCCGAGTCATGTGGGAAGATATGCTGCAATTTGTGTGGTGAGATGGGGCACCCATTCAGTCGGTGCCCCAAAGCATATCGGGGTTCTTTCTCAGGGGGGGGACCTCCCGGGCCGGGAGCGGCCGAAGCCCCCCCGGCGAGTGATGGCCGGGGGGGGTGGGGATCCTGGGGCCCCTAATGCCCCTCCGGAGGGACCAACAGGCCCACAGCCTCAAAGAAGGCGGAGCAGGCGTGGGCGAGGGGCTCCCCCCCCGGGAGATACGGGCTCAGTTGGCCAGGAGGCTCCCGATCCTCCGGAAGGTGAAGCCGGTGGGGAGGAGTCGGGGAGGCCTGGGGGTCCCGGGCCTGAGGGTCCGGGGCCCCGGCTTTCCCCTCCTTTAGTTGCAGGGCCGATCCCCCCCCCTCCACCTGTTCTATCTGCCTCCCCATGCAGCCCCCCCTCATCTTCCCATCCCCGTCCCCCCCCCCTCGTCCCCCCCCTCCCAAGTCCCGTCCCCCCCCTCCCCCTTCTTCTGCCGATCCCCTTTCTGTCCCCCCCCCTGTCTCTGGCCCCCCTCCTGCCTCTCCCATCCCCCCCCTTCTGGACCCAAAGTCTCCTCTGGCCTTGTGGCCATGGGGACGGAAGCTGCTCGAGCCTCATCTAAGAGGGAAATCTCGAGCAGCGGGTCCGAGGAGGGGGGTGGCGTAGTCACCTCAGAGAGATGGCAGGAGTGGGAGCAGGTGAGACGCAGGAAGAAGGGGAAGGCTGTGAAATCTGGGGGCGGGAGGTCCCCTGTGAAGGGTGGGGTTCCCCCAGGGGCACGAAGTGGGGTGTCCCTGGGGAACCCGTTTGGTGTCCTCTCCTCCTCCTCTGAGTCCGAGGAGGAGGAGGGAGTGTAAATATGTAAATATGTTTTGGTGTTTGTAGTATGAAGGAGAACGTGACCCTTTCAATCATTTTGATGGCGGTACCCTCTCCAATACGGCTTGCGACCATTAATGTCGCAAGTATTCGTTCTGCACGAGCTCGTTTTATGGCCTTTGATTTTCTCAGCCGTGTTGAAGCTGACATTTTGTTTTTGCAGGAGACCTGGCTGGCATCTGTGGCAGAGATGCATCTAGCAAAGAGGGAGTGGAGATGTGGGCCCTCCCTCTGGTCTCTTGCGGCCGAGCCCTGCAGTGGTGTTGCGGTCCTTTTTAAGACTGGTTCGGTGGCTTGCCGGCGAGTGATTGAAGTGGAGATTGGTAGATGTCTGGTGGTGGACGCTGTCGTGAGGGGGCAATTCCTCCGGCTCATTAATTTTTATGGGCCTCAAACCAAGAGGGAGAGGAAGAGCCTCCTTACGGCGGTTAAGCCTTATCTTTTTACATCCCAGCAGGTGATCTTTGGTGGTGACTTCAATATGATCACTAGGCCCAAAGACCGGGCAGGTGCCGCCAACCCTCTGGGATATGATAGTACTTTTTTGAATAGCGTAGTGAGGGAGGCCGGGTTGGTGGATGTGCACGTTCGTCACCTCCCCAACCTCACTGGTTTCACATTTTCCCGAGGTAGTTCTAAGAGTAGATTAGATAGGTTTTTTTTAAAGGGGGACTCTGCTTGCTCGGCTCCAGAGCTGCAGTCGGTGGAGTTCTCCGATCACTGTATGGTATCTGTGGCCCTGAATGTCGCCGACACTCCTCAGAAAGGGAGGGGTATGTGGCGCCTGAATGGGTCGCTACTGGAGGATCCTGAGGTTAGGGAAGCCTATGAGGTTTTCTTCCTGGACCAGACCTCGCTCCTTGAGGGCAACTGCTCCCGCCTTGAATGGTGGGAAGTAGTTAAAAAGAGGTCTGGTGACTTTTTCCGGGAAATCTCTGGGTACAGGGCAGCTTCCAAGTACCAGGCCTACCAGAGACTACGCAGGCAGCTTGACCGCCTGGTGTCCTCTGGGGGCTCTCGGGAACAGATATCCGGTCTGAAGGCGCAGATGAAGGAGTGTCAGTACGACCGTCTCGCCTCCCTGGTTTTTGAGAGGGATTATGGGAAGTTTATCTCTCCTGATCCCTACAGGAGCTGTGGTGAGGCGGCGAGTTCGAAGGTCGTACACGGCCTGAAGGATGCCTCGGGATCTCTGGTCCGGTCCAGATCAGGGATCCTGGGTGTCGTCAGAGACCACTTTTCGGACCTCCTGAAGAAGCGGCCTCTAGACATGGAGAAAGTCAGGGAATTCCTTGATGAGACCCCACTGGAAGTGAGGTCTGACCTTCCTGACTCTCTGACAGAAGAGATCTCGGTGGCTGAAGTCGAGCAGGCTATCAGCTCTTTAGCATCTAAAAAGTCGCCTGGGCCCGATGGGCTCACGGCAGAGTTTTACAAAACCTTTAAGAGCCTCTTGGCTCCTCATTTGAGGGACGTGTACCGTGAATGTTTGGCCTATGGCCTGCTGCCTCCCTCAATGAGAAGGTCAGCTCTGATCCTTCTGTCAAAGGGAAAAGACCCGTCTGTGGTGGAGAATTGGCGTCCGATCGCCCTTCTTACCACAGATAGGAAGATACTGGCAAAGATCTTGTTTACACGTCTGTCTGCTTTGGCGGGCAGGATGCTGTCTCCCTCTCAGCACTGCACAATTCCTGGCCGGGGCACTTTTGGTGCCGTCCTGAACGTCCGGGAGGCTGTGGAAAGGTGCAGGGCTGATGGCAGCGAGCGGTATCTGCTTGCACTGGATCAGGCTAAGGCGTTTGATCGGGTGAACCATGAGTACCTTTGGCTGCTTCTGAGGAGATACGGTCTGCCTGATCAATTTGTTGATTGGCTACAGGTATTGTATAGGGGAGCTGAGAGCTTCCCTCTTGTCAACGGTTGGGTGGGTCGGGCCTTTTCTGTGGACTCTGGCGTCCGGCAGGGCTGCCCGTTGAGCCCCCTCCTGTACGTCTTTGCGGTTGACCCCTTCGTAAGGAGGCTAGACTGCGAGCGTCTTGTGGGGGTTCCGGTGGGACCTGTCGGGGGTCCGGTTTCGGCAGTGAAGGTTGTGGCCTACGCGGATGACGTCTCGGTGGTGGTATCTGGTCGTGAGGAGGCCCATTATGTGGAATCCCAGATCGGGTGCTACTCTGAGGCGTCAGGTTCGCTGGTCAATTGGGACAAGAGTGAAGTTTTCGGGATGGGGAAGGAGGGGGAGCAGTTCCCCCTTCCGGACGTGTTCCCCACGCCCGTACCAGAGATTCGAGTACTTGGCATTCATTTCGGCCCGGGTGATTATCCCAAGCTAAATTGGGAGCGCAGGCTGGTGAGTGCCACTCGGAAGGTGAAGGCCTGGAGAGGTTGGAAACTTTCCCTGAGGGAAAGGGTATGCTTGGTCAAGACGTACTTACTGCCTGAGTTTCTCTTTGTGAGCTACGTGTGTCTTTTGCCAGCATCTCTCTATGCTCGGGTCTCTGGTCTGTTCTTCCTGCTGTTGTGGGGAAACAGACTGAACCTGATCAAGAGGGAGGTCACATACCGCCAGCGAAGGCAAGGAGGGTTGGACATGGTCAACCCGGTGGTGTTCTTCATCATCATTTTTGTAAAGTACAACTTGCAGTCCATCTTTGTGGACGCACCTTCCTGGTGGGAATGTTCATGCAAGGACTGGCTCTTGCTGTTCCTGAGGAGGTGGGGGGAGGGGGGGAGGCCCGGCGATCTGAGGAGATCGCATGGGTATCTCCCATCCTACGTCCCCCTGGCATTGAAGGCACTGAGGCAGTGGCGGATAACTGCCCTTGAGGTGGGCTCTCTGGGTCGGCGTGAGCTGTACCTGAGGGTCATGGCCTCGGACATTTTGAAGCCCCTGTCTTTAAGGGACTGTCCTGAGAGGGTCCTCACGGAGGGGTTAGCCCTCTTGAATTCTTCCAGAATTCCAAACAAGTTTTGGGATCTTGCATGGAGGTCGTTCCATGGACGACTGTACGTCCGTGCAAATCTCATATATCTGAACCTAGGGGACAGGGGCTGTCCCCGACGGGAATGTGGAGGGACATTGGAGACCATGGACCATTTTCTGGTCCAATGTCCCTTCAACATGGAGGTTCTTACGGGGGTAGGGGGTGCCATTGGCTACCCCCGCCTTCCGGCCCTGACCTATGCTGAGCGGGTGTATGGTGACTTCGGGGTCCGCAGGGGTTTTGAGTTATCGTCACTTTATTTAGTCAGCGTAGTTGTGCTTTACTACACTTGGCACGCTCGGTGTTTGGTGTCCACTAGGGACAAAATCCTGTCTGTGCATGAGGTGGTGGGCGATATCTTTCGGGAGTTGGTGAAGGTGCGGGATCTGGAAAGGAGCAGGGTCGGGCCTGAGAGGTGTGCCCATTTATGGAGGGGGTTCCTCTTCCAGCCCCCTTAGGCCATGACCCTGCCCCTCTCCATGGGTAGGGGCAACTTTCCTTTCTCACCCCCCTTAGATTTTGTTTATAGTTTATTTTTGAAATAAGGCTACAGACATGTCTGATTATCATGTTCTCGCTCATACGTGGGTTGTAGGTATTTGTTGTTCTGGTGGTGGGGTGTGTTGTGGGTTGGCGATGATCTGGACAGTAGTGGTTTTTATGGACTTTAATATTTCCCTACTGTACCAGTGAGCCGTTTTAAGTTGGTTTTGTTCTTTTTTTTTGTTGGCAATGATCTGGACAAGCTTTTTCTGATGGACTGTAAAGACTTTTTCTTGTACCAGTGAGCCTGTTGTAAATACCCGTTTTAATTTTGTTGTGTTTTTTTTTTTTTTTTTTTTTTTTTTGCAGTTATTTTCTTGGAGGGTGGTATGATGGTTTGTGTGTGTTGTTTGTTTTGTGTTATTTAGTTTATTTTGTATATTAACTTTTTTATGGTCGTAGTTTAAAAAAATAAAAATCTCCAGACCAAAAAAAAAAAAAATGTGGGTTCCCCTTCAGGTGCATACCAGGCTCTTAGGCTTGGTCTGGAACATAAGGGGTTAAACCCGCGCCGAAAACCAGCGTGGGGTTCCCCCAAGATCCAAACCAAGCCCTCATCCCAGGCACGCAGTCTGGCCGGACAGGAATGGGGGCGGGGACGAGCGAGCGCCCCCCCCTCCTGAGCCGTACCGGACCGCATGCCCTCAACATGGGGGAGTGTGTGCCCCCCCACCCCAAAGCACTCTTGTCCCCATGTCGATAGGGACAAGAGCCTCTTCCCGACAACCCTGGCCGTTGGTTGTCGGGGTATGCGGGCGGGGGGCTTATCAGAATCTGAGAGGCCCCTTTAATAAGGTGGCCCCCAGATTCCGGCCCCTCACCCTATGTGAAGGAGTATGGGGGTACATCGTACCCCTACCCATTCACCTGGGGAAAAAAATGTAAAGAAATAAAACACCACACATGAATAAATTAATTTATTAGTCTGCCGGGGGTCTTCTGCCGGGGCCCCCCACCACCACCCCATTAGGCCCCGGGCTTCGCCGTCTTTCACCGGGACCCCCTTCACCAGTGAGGCTCCTGCCTTTGGGGGAGGGTCCCGGGCTTCTACGACGGTTTCTGCGGGGGGGGGGTGCACTGGCACCCCACCCCCGTCTTCAGCGACGTAATTCACCGGGACCCCCTTCACCAGTGAGGCTCCTGCCTTTGGGGGAGGGTCCCGGGCTTCTACGACGGTTTCTGCGGGGGGGGTGCACTGGCACCCCACCCCCGTCTTCAGCGACGTAATTCACCGGGACCCCCTTCACCAGTGAGGCTCCTGCCTTTGGGGGAGGGTCCCGGGCTTCTACGACGGTTTTCTGCGGGGGGGGGGGTGCACTGGCACCCCACCCCTGTCTTCAGCGACGTAATTCACCGGGACCCCCTTCACCAGTGAGGCTCCTGCCTTTGGGGGAGGGTCCCGGGCTTCTACGACGGTTTTCTGCGGGGGGGGGGTGCACTGGCACCCCACCCCCGTCTTCAGCGACGTAATTCACCGGGACCCCCTTCACCAGTGAGGCTCCTGCCTTTGGGGGAGGGTCCCGGGCTTCTACGACGGTTTCTGCGGGGCGGGTGCACTGGCACCCCACCCCCGTCTTCAGCGACGTAATTCACCGGGACCCCCTTCACCAGTGAGGCTCCTGCCTTTGGGGGAGGGTCCCGGGCTTGTATGGTGTCTTCCGCCGGGGGGCGACACCCGCGGGCTTCTGCGATGCCTTCCGCTTCTGCCTGTCTCCTCCGCGGAGCACAGGGCTTGTCTCCGCTGTCTTCTCCCTTCTCTTCCATTCGATGTTGACACGACGAGGTCCGGCGCTGGAATGCCGTCTGAGCAGTGGGCATGGACTTATATAGGGCAATGCCACCATGTGACCTCAACCCATGTGACATCACATTCCCATCATGCCCAGGGAATGTGATGTCACATGGGTTGAGGTCACATGGTGGCATTACCCTATATAAGTCCATGCCCGCCGCTGACACGGCATGTCAGCGCGGAACCTCGTCGTGTCAACATCCAATGGAAGAGAAGGAAGAAGACAGCGGAGACAAGCCCTGGGCTCCCGGAGGAGACAGGCAGAAGAAGGAAGAGAGAAGAAAGAAGACGAAAGAAAGCCCTGGCTCCACGGGGGAGCCAGGCAGAAGAGGGAGCAGAGAAAAGACCGGGGAGTTGGCGCACCCCCGGCAGAAGACCAGGAAGACCGGAACCCTGGCGGAAGGCACCGGAAAGACCGGGGGATAGGCGCCATCCCCCGGCAGAAGACCCCGAAGTCCGGATGCCCCTCCCTAATGAAAAAGAGCTTAAATGGGGTGGGGGCATCCGGCGGAAGGCTCCGGAGAGGACCGAGGGATGGCGCCCTCCCCCGGCAGAAATCACCGAAGCGGAGGGTCCCGGCGGAAGATCGTGGGAGAAGAAACCCCCCTTGTAAGGGAGCTAAAGAAGAAAGGGGGGGCTCCGGAGCAGATTAATAAAATATTTTATTCTGTGTGGTGTTTTATTTTACTTTACATTTCCCCCATGTGAATGGGTAGAGGTACGATGTACCCCATACTCATTCACATAGGGTGGGGGGCCGGCATCTGGGGGCCCCCTTATTAAAGGGAGCTCGCAGATTCCGATTAGCCCCGCCCGCAACCCCGACAACCAATGGCAAGGGTTGTCGGGAAGAGGCTCTTGTCCCTATCGACATGGGGGCAAGAGTGCTGTGGGGTGGGGGGGGCAGTGCCCCCCTCCCCCACAGCACACACTCCCCCATGTTGAGGGCATGCGGTCTGGTATGGCTCAGGAGGGGGGGGGCGCTCGCTCGTCCCCGCCCCCATTCCTGTCCGGGCCAGACTGCATGCTTGGGATGAGGGCTTGGTTTGGATCTGGGGGGGACCCCAGCGCCGAATCGGCGCGGGTTTAACCCCTCACGTTCCGGACCAAGCCTAAGAGCCTAATGTAGCCCTGGAGGGGGACCCGCGCCGATTTCCCCTTCATGGCTGAAAACAGCTCGGAGATTCCCGTGCGCCGCGTCATGCAGCGCATTCACGGGTACGCCGCTTGGTATTTACCAAGATTTTCACGGCGTACTGACAAGGCGCACGGGAAGCGCCGAAATTTCTCTCTGCGCATGCCCAGTATGCAAATGAACCTCCCGAGGTTCAGGCGCACTGTGCAAGCGTACGGGGATCTGTTTTCAAAAAACACTTTCCCTTTCAATTCGGCCCGCCAAACACTTCAAAACACATGTCACTTCACTTCCCCTGCATCCCCCCCCCCCCCCCCCCCATAAACTCCCCCCCCCAACCCCCCGCAATTTACAGTTCAATGTGCCGTGCGCCAGGTCTGTACTGGTGCACAATGCACCCTCTCCTGGGCGCACGGAGCACATTAGTAACTAGGGAAATACACTGCACTAGCAGCGTATTTCTTTAGTAAATGGCCAAACGGCTGCTACTCTCCTGCTTTTACTCCATGAGTCATGGAGTAAAGGCTTGGTAAATCAGCCCCTGTGTCTCTATCTCTCTATCTCTCTCTGTCTGACTGACTGATCTTCTCTAGAACCGCCAACACACTACACTAGGCAGCCGTGCAGGCTGCCTTTTATAGTGGGGGGCGGTGTACTAATCCCCGAGCCATAATTGGCCAAAGCCACCCTGGCTTTGGCCAATTATGGCTCTTCGTTTTTTGAGCGCTGTGATTGGCCAAGCATGCGGGACATACAGCATGCTTGGCCAATCATCAGCGCTCAACGCCCCAGTGAATTATGGGACGTTTTGTGTCATTCGAATTTGGGGCGAACGACCCGTTTTGTTCGATTTTCGACGAACGATCGAACGACCGATGTTCGATTCGAACCTACGTTCGAATCGAACGCTGAGCTCATCCCTAGTGCTCAGTAGTCCTAAGACAATTTTGACAATACTGCTTCTCCATAGATACAGTACAGTGAGTGAACGTTGTCACACAAGAAAAGGAAGTGTTACTGGCAGAATCACCTTTTCGAAATAAAAGAGAAAAAGAAAATAGATGCAACCACCACATCTAATGCCACATACACAAGATCATTTTTCAGCATGAAAAAAAAACGTTGTTTTTCAGCATGTTGAATAAAAACAAAGTTTTTCCAACTTCATCATTAAAACGACGTTGCCCACACACATCGTTTTAAAAAAATTATCTAGCAAAGCGCGGTGATGTACAACACGTACGACGGCACTATAAAGGGGAAGTTCCATTTGCCTTTGGGCTGCTTTAGCTGATTCCGTGTTAGTAAAAGATGATTCGCGCTTTTTTGTCTGTTACAGCGTGATGAATGTGGTAGTTTTACCAGAACGAGCGCTCCCGTCTCATAACTTGCTTCTGAGCATGCGCAGGTTTTTAACATAGTTTTAGCCCACACACGATCATTTTTTACAACCCGAAAAACGACATAGTTTAAAACGACGTTAAAAAATGCAGCATGTTCAAATTTTTTTTTTGTCGTTTTTCAGAACCTGAAAAATGATGTGAAGCCCACACACGATAATTTAAAATTACATTTTTTAAAAACAACGTTTTTTTTTCATGCCGAAAAATGACCGTGTGCCACTGGGGGCCCCCATCAGGGTTGCCAGGCTCATTAAAACCAGGGACAGTATGTAAAAATCTGTGTTTTTTTTTACATCTGTCCCTGATAGGTCCAAAACCGACATGCTTTTGATGTGAAAATCCTGAGATTTTAGCTGCCATGCCTCTGTAATGCCTCCTGGCATGTTGGCCATCTGTAAGCCCTGGGGCCCCATAATCTTCTATTGCCCGGGGGCCCCATGAGTTGTCAGTCCGCCCCTGCCCGCTGTGTACGCTGCTGTTCTGAAGGGCAGTGCATTTCTACTTGTATTGCACTCGCAGCAGGGAGCAACTCCTTTATGATTGCAATGGTATTTTATTCTCCAGTTTGTACCTAAACAGGGCTGGGCTGGGACAAAAATTTGGCCCGGGACTTCATCCAGACCGGCCCACTTTAATTCAATAAAATGCTGCCCCACCACCCCCCCCCGAAAATCACGCCACCAAAAGGCCCCTACATCCATATTGTATATCATGAGAGGGTGAGAGAGAGGGAGGGTTGAGGGAAAGGGGTGAGAGAGGGGGGTGAGTGTAAGAAAAAGAGAGTGAGTGTAAAAGAGAGGGGGTGAGTGTAGGACCCCTTATTACACTGAGGCGTTTTTTAGGTGCTTGTGGGCTAAAAATAACGCCTGTAAAGCGACTGAAAAACGCTTTCCGCTGCAGTCCTAGTGTGAAAGCCTGAGTGCTTTCACACTGGGGCGCTGTCAGGGCGTTAAAAAAAGTCCTCCAAGCAGCATCTCTCTTTTTAAAAACGGCCCACTGAGCCATCGGCCCACGGGAAACTCCCTGTAGTCCCTATGGTCAGTCCATCCCTGTACCTAAATATATGAACATGAGTGGTTTGAGCCTAAATATTAAAAATCAGTGCTGTGCATGTTTTATGTTAACTGCACAGCTGATTGTCTGTAGCAGCGGCAGGTGTTTGCTTTGTTTCTGGTACATCACAAGGGAAATTTACAGGCATGGAATACGGTAATCCTTGATGAGTTCTTTCTGTTTAATCCAAGCTGATAAAGCACTAATATTTTGGAAAACGTAATTGTGCATGTTTGGGAGCAGCCTGAAAATAAAAAAGAAATGAAGAACTGGATAATATTTTTGTGTGCACTCAACAAATGGATTTTCACTATGTGAATAATTTAGTAGTGACATCTGCTAGCAGCAGTATATATTTAAATTATAACAGTTTCTGATGTTAACCAATACAATGCGGGGGTTTCTTTGTATACTTTTAGAGAAAGCAGACCTCCTCTGTCTGCCTACCCCCTGACCTAAAGTAACCAATCCCATCCCCCCCACTCAGGGGCGCCGGGAGGGGGTGGCTAGCCGTGGCTGAAGCCCCGAATGTGACCCCGTAAAGCCCAGAGTCTCACGTGGCAGGACTGCATTATTAGCCCAGCGCCGCCGAATGTAGCAGAGTGTGGCCGAGTCCCATAGCAAGTCCCGCCTTCTGGAGCCTCCGCAACGCCTACAAGGACGTCCCACCGGTCCAATGCCGCGAACCGTGGGAAGTCCATCATAGGCGCTGCACTGGCTCCAGAAGGCAGGAAATTCCAATACGGCCGCCACCGGTGCCACATCCCTGTTTGGCGCTCGGGCGGGCCACGGGCGGCTCTCCTTTTAGGTCAGGTAGGTCAGTGTAAGTAGGTCAGTGTATGTCAGGTAGGTCAGTGTAGGTAGGTCAGTGTATGTAGGTAACTACCATCAGTGCAGGTAGGTCAGTGTATGTAGGTCATTGTATGTCAAGTAGGTCAGTGTATGTAGGTCACTACCGTCAGTGTATTTAGGTCAGGTAGGTCACGTGCTAGCCAAAAAAAAAAGCTTTAGGTGCACACTGTGCAAAGGACACTAAATCAAAATACTGCAGCTCCCTGCCTGTATTTGTATGAGAACACCAGCAATTGTATTCAGGCAAGCTTTAGGTGCAAACTGTGCAAAGGACACAGTACACTAAGTGAAAATATGCAGCTAGCACATTCACCTGCCTGCCTGTCAGCTTCCCCCCTCCTTAGCAACCACTCTATATACTAGGGTGACCAGACATCCCCAGTTTTCAGGGGACAGTCCCCTGATTGAGGACACTGTCCCCGGACCAAGTCTGTCCCTGGTTTTTGTCCCCAGATTGGATTTAATAGGGGGCAGGGGCAATTTCAAAGACAATCAGTGCAGAATTAAAATAAAAAAATTAGAATTACACATCCCCTGCTCCGCCGTGCCTACTAGCATAGGGGGGGTGTATTTTTCCCATTATCTGTGCCCCTTTCTGATGATCATGTGCTGGTCGGAGCGGAGGGAATATTTCTTCAGTTTCGGGCGCATTCCCATTCAGCTTCGCTCGCATGTTCTTCTGCCTTGGCTCAAATCCTGGCCAGCCTCCTGCCTATCTCCTTGCCTTCCCTGGCGGAGTGATCTTCCTCCACTCCCCACCCAGTAGTAGCCGGGGCCCGAAGAGAAAGACTTTTGAGGCTGTGAGGCGGGCGGCGACAGGCAGAGAGTCGCTGATTGTTGCCATTACTAGTAAAGAAAAAAATATGTCCCCAGATTTCATTTTAAAAATCTGGTCACCTTACTATATACAGTATAAAAAAAAAACGCAAATTGCGGCAAAATCGCGGTAAAAACGCAGTACTTGCGTTTTGGATGCGGGTCTTTAGAAGTATATTACATGCAAAATGCAGCATTTTGTGGGAAAAAAAGTACCTGAACCTTTCCAAAAATGCAGAGGCACAAAAATGCATTGATGTGAACATGTTAAAAAATGTTCCTACCTTTCTGAAAAATGCATAAAAAAACACATTAGTGTGAATAGAGCCTTACTGCACACCATCAAGCATAGGCAGTAAGCATTTCCCGGCCTGCAGCTGCACATACAGATGCTGCCTATGATTAGTGGTGTGCAGTGACGGCTTCCTTGCGGGATTGGGACTACGATCGGAACAGGCCTCACCACCAGTTTTGCGTTTAAACCTGTGAAGACGCATGTGCGTAAATAATAATAAATTGTTATCCCCCTTTGTTTAGACTTAATTCACGCGCTTGCAAACATGTATAGATGCATTTATACATGTAAACGCGTATAGCGCATGCTCTTAGACACAGATTTTTGGATTCGGTGTTCTGATTTTTTTTGTATAGGAAAGCCTATATAATAAGGCTTACCCGTAGGTACAGTAAATATCTCTTAAACATGCATCGTTTAGGAGATATTTACTTATAAAGCCGCCGGTGCGTCACCGACACATGCACTCTGAAGGAACGGCATACTTTTGCCGTTCCTTCAGAGGCCTGTACCATGAACAGAAACTCCCATGCACATGCATGGGAAGGAAGACTGGGTGAAGATGGAAACCCTGTCAGCGGTGACAGCGCAAGGCTGGAAGCCTTTGTTTTAAGGTAAGTTGCACATAATGTGCTAGTATGTGGTGCATACTAGCACATTATAACATTGCCTTGCAGAAGGATTTTTATTTGTATACCGAGTTTACTACCTATTTAAGAAATGTAAAGTTATGCATTTGAGTGCCAAAAATATGTATAAAAAAATTACACATTAGGATGTGTAACTAGTAATGGACTTAGTAATAGCATGCAGTTCAGCTTTGGTCATCAATCTTCAGGGAAAAAGTTGCATTTGAATTGAATTTGAAAGAGTTTAACGAAGGAAAACAAAATTAATTAGGGGATGGAGACCCCAATTATGAAGACTGATTACATAGATTACAATTATTCACTCTGGAGATGAGACACTTAAGCTGGATATGATTACATTGTACAAAAAGAAATACAGCCACGATTTGAGGTTGGAAGAAAGAGGTTAAACCTTAGATTGAGGAAGGGTTCTTTATTGTTAGAGCAGTAAAAATTTGGAACTCCTTCTCTTAGGAGTGGTACTAGCTGAGGGAGTCTTCATACAACATCAATAGACTTTTAGCAAAGTTCCTCAGAACTCAGAATATACAGGGATTTGGTATTTGTTAGAGAAAACTATAAAAAGAAAACCCCAGACTAACCATCCAGCCTAATAAAAGGCTCTTCCTTATTACATGCTTTCACCCCACATTAAAGTGATTCTGTACAGACACTGATCATACCCTATGGTCAGAGATGGCACACTCTCTGTCACCTGTGTGATGGCACTTGGGCGTGGCAATTGGCTGCATTGGCACTGACTACTACGTTGGCAAGTAAAGAATGCACATGTGCACTATACCCGGTATTACTAGAAATTTGACCAGGGCTGCAGAGCAGATGAAGGCTCTGTAACTTTCTTGTTTTATTTCTACAGGCTTCTGTTAGGGCATACATACATGCCAACAGTCCCAATTTTCCCAGGACATTCACAGGATTTAGACCCTTGTCCTGAAATTGGCATTTGTCCTGACTCCCTGAGAATCGCCAGGGCCGTCGCTAGAGGTCCGTGGCCGACACCGGTGATGATCCCTGCCACCAGTTTACAGAAGACCAGCTCTAGTGGAGCCTGGTCACCCGCCGAGGGGAAGAAACAAGAGGCAGAGCCCGGGTGGCTGCGAATAGAAATGGAGCTGCCGTCAACCCCCTGCCCCAGTCTGCTGCTGGTCTGTGACCTGTTGTGGTGGAAAGGCCGTCGGGGGGGGGGGTTTGGCGGCAGCTCCATTTCTTTTGGCAGCCACCTGGGCTCCACCTCTTGTTTCTTCCGCTCAGCAAGTCGGGCTTGGCCTCCACGAGAGCTGGTCTTCTGTAATGGCAGCAGAGATCAAATCATGCATTATCCGACAAGAGGCAGAGCCAAGGGACTCTGCTGGGGGCCCCTGATGTAAGGAGGGACTCTGCTGGGGGAACCTGATGTAAGGAGAGACTTTGCTTGGGGCACCTGATGTAAGAAGGGACTCTACTGAAGGCACCTGATGTAAGGAGGGAATCCGCTGGGAGCACCTGATGTAAGGAGGGACTCTGCTGGGGGCACCTAATGTAAGGAGGGACTACGGTGGGGGCACATGATGTAAGAAGAGACTCCGCCAGGGGCACCTGATGTAAGGAGAGACTCTGCTGGGGACACCTGATGTGATGAGGGACTCAATTGGGGGCACCTGATGTAAAGAGGGAGTCTACTGGGAATGCCTGGTGTAAGGAGGGGTTCTGCTCGGGGCACCTGATGGCATCTGTTGGCAGGTGACGGTGGCATGTGACACGCTCAGGGCTCCCACTGATTCTGTATTATGGTGATTTGAACTACTTTTAAATTACAATGTAATAATAGAAATAATGCGTTTCAGTCATCCTGACATCATATCAACCATGGTGCCGTGATGATTGAAGTGCTAACACCAGGTGTTTGGAGTAACTTTATCTGCTGATTGTTAAACTTTCTGGAATACACATATTTCTATTGTGGTGTAGTATCTGGGCCTGCTGTCCCTCCATCTCTCGTTCTTTCCTTCCTTCTTTCTCCTTCTCCCTATCTCTTTTTTTCTTTACTCTCTCCCTCTCTCTATCTCCCTCATCCCTCGTTCATCTCAGACTCTAACCACGCCCTGTTTGAGCCATGCCCCCTTTAAGCCATGCCCAATATTTAGTTTAAACCATGCATTTTTCATTCTCGCTATGTCACGCCTAAAAACGAATGCCCTGCCCCTAATTGTATTAAGACTTCACCTACAGACAAAAAAGTGTCCCTATAATTTTTTTTTACAATGTTTCCAACTATGGGCATAGTAGAAATGGCTGCTGGCGTGGACATATATCTGGTGTCAAGTCAACATGCTGTCTGTCAAAAGAGAGCTTTACAAGCTTATAGGGATGCAGTTAATACACATGCAGTACTCATTAATTTTTAACACACCTCAAATGCTTTACTGAGATTTAATATGAATTGAACAAATTATAATTTTATTAACCCATGTAATAAAGGTTTCATATTATCAGATTACACATATTTACAATAATAACCTTTTGACCATAGATACACTTTAGGATAGCTGCTGTCTAAAGGCTCAATAACCTTGGTAATTAAGGTAAAGCTGTAGTAACTTCCTTCAGCCATTATGTACAAGATAGTTTTTTTTTTTTTTTAAATATCCCTTACACATAGTTGGGTATTCAGGATGAACACAGTTTAACTTTATTTTTTTTTTAAGCTAAGTAACTAATGATTTTGCAAAGTGAACATTCAGTTTGGTACATGGACAGTCTCTAACGAAAAACAGAGCGGTCTGGATACTGCCTCTTAATATGACACAACTCCATCCCGGAATACATATAATGCGAAAAAAGGTTAGCCCATGGGACTTTAAATGATAAGTGGACAGTCTCTACTTAACAGCCTTAATGTCTGGGTAAAAGATATGTTATTCATCCATCAGTAATAGCCATTGGGTCTAGATCCTGGTAAAGTGGTCGTAGCACTTAATAACATACCTCTAATACCTCAATTTTGGACAAAGATGGGAGGAGTTAAATACATTGTCATATTTTATTGATATCTGTGACCCTTCTCTGAAGATTCACCACTGTTCATCCCATATCCCTCAAGAATTTGAGGAAAAATCCCCAAATCTTCCAATGGAGACACCTATTCCCGTGACAAGTCTCTGGAGTTCTGTTCACTTTGGATAGGTTTCTTCTCGTTTACTGTCACGCCTTTAGAATAGGAAGTAAAGGAAAATTTCCCTAGAGGGACACAAACAGCAAAATATAACCTGATAGCCAAAAAGTTTTGGCTTTACACACACTTTAATTATTCTATTTACAGTAGATGGGGACTAATTTGGGCCATTATGCAACGAGTGCTGTCAAACTGTTCCCCAGTTCTGACGAAGTTCCGAGAGACATGGAACGAAACATGTAAACTCTTGGGGATCAGCACCCCCCTATACATGTTGAGCTTTGCTACCCCCCCCCCCCCCTTTTTAGCTCAGTGATATTCACACTTTGAGCTGTTATGCAGTGTATTGGAAGACATCACATGGAGACATGAATGGTCTATACTGAAGATAACCACCACCACGCTCTGCATTGAGCTGCCCTTTGGATTGGAGACTGGAGACCACTATTTTATTAAATATCCGTTTAGACATTTGGCACTAGCCACTGAGTAAACCTGTGTGTTACACACTGTTTCTTATAACCAACATACTACTTGTCTGCTCACAAGCTGCCTACCCAACACTGTGGATACAAATCTTATGGATTGATTTAGATCTTCTATGAGTTACAGCTGCTAGCAATATAATGAACAGCTTTATGGACACAGCTTTCTACATTACAACTACTATGATTGAATGGACTATACCCGTATGATATGGGAATCCTTTTTAACTGTGACCATATACTTGCAACCTTACTAATTGCATCTCTGGTGAATACATTGTGAATATCTACAGCGTTTTGTTATCTCCTTTATGTCTCCCAATAACTTTAAGAATCAATGAGATCAGATCCATATGGAGGTTACACCAGTTTGACATGGTGATTTCTATGGAAGGACTTTCAAACTACCAAACAGGTTCTTGTCCCTCTGGTACTCTCATTTACTATCGTGTCTGCTATTAGCTATCCATCAGAGTTGAGTGGTGGTATACTTTTACCACATTTATGTGGTTTGTTAATGTCCCTTTTCAGGTGCCATTCCATGCTGCGTTTCCTCACATAGACAGTGGACATTATCACCTGTAATTACAGGGAACCACTGTCCTGTGTGGGAACCATCAGGGGTAATTTTAGTTAGCAATTGGGCTCTTCATTGAGAGGAGGGGGGGTGTCTGTGTTTTTGTGGAGGGTGGGTGCGCCATCCATATACTTCGGTCCTCCTGCGGGAGAATCGATTTTGTTTTCAGTTACCAGTATATGCCGCTATTGGTGTTCTGTTTATGAGGAATTATCTGGGTAGGTCCACCTATTTTTAGGGGACCATGTTTTTATGCCTTATATATGTTTTTTGATATAGCTTAGCTTTAAATACATTTTGTAGTTAACTCTTTAGGGTGTGCAGCAGTCTGTTTCTTTTTTATTTTATTTTTGTTGCCATTATGCAACTTCTAGTTGAAGTTGAAGTGTATGGCTAGCCAAAGCAATGTAAATGGAAATCTCACTAGGGGGACAGCAAAAAAAAAGGTTTTGGCTATATACACACACTTTACCTTGACTTTTCTTTCCAACATATCACTTTGGTCTTCGATTGCACTATATCCTCAGTTCTCTTTCCCATTTGTACGAGTGAAACTATTTATGTGAGCTTGTAGCACAAGTAAATGAGCTGTAAAACAAGGATATCATTTCTCTCCTTAGGGTCGATATTTTGGCTGTGAACGCATAATTGGCTTCTCGTCTAGCTCCATTCACCCTCTTGGAATTAGAAAAATCAAACATCATAAAACCATTGTGGATCTCTACAATACTCTGCAGTATATTCCCTTCTTCCAACTCATATTTTTAACCTCATTCAGTCAGACTGGAATTCCCTAATCTTGCATGACATACAAATATGTGGATAAATTGCAGTGTATTCTGACAAAATAATCAGGGAGATACTTGCCCTATGATATTTCAAGAACATAGTTGCATGTGAAAGGAACATGACTGATTAGTTTGAGTGTTTGTGTGCAGTATACTGTATGCATGTACAAAGTAAAGTGAAGTTTAAAGTAGTAGCCAAACAACTAAAAAGTTGTTAACTATCTGCTGACGTCATGTATGATACCACAGCAAAGACAAATGTTAGCACCTTATTAATGATCCTTATCATTCTGGCTAGCTAGGGCAGAGGATATCATAGTACTATTAGCAGTAATAGTATCATGGTACTATTCGAGAAGAAAACCAAGTAATATTGAAAAAAGAAGATCAAACAATTTTGCAACTCATCAGATTTTTCTTTACTGTCCTTCAAAGTTCCATGATGCTGTATTTATACCTCATTGTTCACTACTCTTGATTGGCTCCAGCTTGTGCAGTAGAAGAGTAGAATGTTTTTGGGCTGTTCTAAACTGCATTAATTATCTTCTACAAAGCAAAATTATCTTTTCTAATTTGCCACACCAAAATATGGACAAATATTTAATCTCAATTTCAAATGATATATTTCTGTAATTCATAATATAGGGAAAAAAATAAAGAAATGTCGTGCTACCTAATATAGTGCCAAAGAAAAATTATGAAAAAACACAGCAGCAGCTCTAACGTGAGATAACACATCAAGAGTAAATATAGTTTATAGAAGGAACTGCGCTCAAAATAAAAAATAAAAACCAGTGACTGTGATAAATAATTGC